>NC_056733.1:1556126619-1556226619 GCF_019279795.1 Protopterus annectens
TTTGAGATGACTGATACTGACAGCACATAGAATCTAGCAGAAGCTGAATCCCATAGGGTGAAGGACATGACCTGGTTAAGTAGGTTTAAGGCAAGAACTTGGGACATCTGGGTCCTGGGTTTTGTGTATTATATGGTGGTTATCTTACAGAAGGATTCCTTGCAAGCCTTACCATTCTTGGCATATTTTATCACCATCAGAGAAGCTCAGCATTTGGGAAGGGGCAATGCTTGGTTATGGTTTGAGCAGCATTCTATAAAGCAGAAAACAGTGGACAAAAAACTTAAGTGGGAGTCCAGACATGCTGACGCTTGGCACCTTGGTGTGTAAGGCAGGGGGCCAAATGCCGACTAGTTTGTATGATAATTATTTCTGAGCTGTTTTTTTGCTGGGCTTTTAATGCTGGGTGTTTTGTGGCTTAATTATCTCTCTATGCACAATTGTTCAATTTGTGGAAGTTTGAATTTGAATGGAGGATCAGTTTTTTGGCACAAGGATAGTGGTAGAGGAGGGTGGCAGTCAGATGCTGGTATGTCAGGCCAAGTCAGGCTTTGTAATGGGAGATGAAGTAGGAAATGGTTGAGGAGTGAGTGGTCACTTGTCCTTTAACAGGCAGCCAGGAAGGTCAGGTATATATTCTCCTGTTAACGTGTCAGTGTTGGCTTGTTTATAGATTATCCTCCTTTCCTAATTGTGTGGCAGCAAATGAGTTAGCTTGGGGTTTTAAATCAGTTTTTTGTATAAAGTCTCAGGTGGGGGTAGCCTAAAGACTCCTAATAAACTGAAGTCAGTTACAGCCAGGAAGAAGGTGACACTTCTCTTTCTACATAAAGAGTTAGAGGCAGATAGGGTACTCAATCCTTTTGAAACCATACCAAGGTACTCAGTCCTTTTGAAACCACAACTAAGGAGTTTTGTATTTCTAAAACTTTTACAGGCAAGTTTAATGTCTTAGCTGATTGCTTGTCTTGTTTTCAGTTTCACATGTTTCATTGTTTGGCTCCAGATGCAGAGTGGCATTCAGTTGCACTTCATAAGTAGGATAAGAAGATTGGAAGGCTGTAGCAGGTTGTCTAGTAGCACAGTCATGGGCTAGGTCTACAAGAGGGGCATGGATAATGGACGTCTCTGCACGTATCATTTTTATGCAGCACCTACTGATTCAGGAGAGGAGATGCTCTGGTCAAGGTGCACTTTGCAGCTCTTAGTTCAATGGCAAAATTGTTAGGTTTATTTGATGTCAGATAACACTGAGTGTTTTTAGAATGCAGAAAGTTTGGGAAAAATTAGGGTAGCTGATTTTAATAGCAGACGTCCACTTGACAGGTTTCTTTTGCAATTACTATTGTATGGGTTTAAAGTAGTTGTTCATTATTTGACATAGTGGGCACGGTGATCTGCACTGACTTTAAGTGCTTGGGTGCTTTTCAAATGAGTGAACTGCTAGGTCACTTGTATTGGAGGTATATTTGCAATACATGGGCTGCAGTGGTGGTTTGGTTATGCAAATCTAAAATGGGTCAAAAAGGGCAAGGTTAGTGCTTTCTTTTACAAGTGAATGTGGAAGAGATGTTGTGTCCAGTAAAATGGGCTTTGTTATGATCAAGGCTATGACCCTCAGTACAAAATCATTTGGTCTTCCAAGATAACACAGGTAAACTGGTTTTGCCAGGCCACTTGTTTCCTGGTGGTGCAGAAGGCTTTGCTGAGTCATGGTGTTAAAGCTGAACATTTTTAATCCCACTCCTTTTGAATAGGGAAACCATAGATTTGTGAGGATAGGTCAATTGTTGGTTTTAGATAGTGTAGAGGGGAGTGAGACAGATTTGCTGTAGGCGGTGGCATGCTATTCAGGTAGGTTGGGGTAATAAAGTGTGAGGTTTAATGCTGCTCTTTAACATAGAGTGAGCAGTTTAATGCTGCCCTGTTTGCTAAAGCTGCACATATTGTTTTTATATAATGTTGTTGTGCTATTTTAGTATTGAGTGGTTTATACTACCATAATTCAATGAATTTAAATATTTGTTTGATGAATTTTAGTATGTATGTTTAATGTTTAGTAAGTGTTAAATAAACCATTTGCACTGGCTTCACAAGTGTCATTATTGTGTCAACCAGGGGTATATGTACAAATTAATCTCATATATAAACAAAATAATAAGTTACAGGTCATTTTTAGATGATATAATAAAGGCTGATACTGCATTCAGACTCCTCTGCTGATAAAGTGTTTCCTTTAAATGCAAATAGTTTAGGGTTTGATTCCCAGTTTGTCAAGCTTAGCTCTATTTTATAATGCTATTATCTAACATTAATGTCATCTTGTGCATCCTCCCAAAGGATGAAAATGTCATCCAGTTAATGGAAGTATGCTAGCCATTTGTCTTTAAATTCAGAGCACAGAATACATTTCCTCTCCCATGCACAAATAATTAGGTTGGCATAAATGGGGACAGAATGTGTCTCATAGCCAAACCTTCAATTTGTTTAAAAAATTCACCTTCAAAAGAAAAAGTCGTTATATAAAATAATTTCTATCAGCTAAATAATGACATTTACCATAGTGTTGTTAAATCTAGTCAAGGTTCTAATAGCTTCAGAAAATAATAATACACCCTCCCCTTGAGGAATTGAAGTGAATAAATCAATAACATCAATAGTTGTAAAACTACAAGTGGGGGTGTACCATTCTTTTTTCATCTTTGAAAGAAAATCCCAAAAGTCCTTTAAACAATAATCAATCTTGGAAATAGAATTCTGAAGTAATCTATCTACAAAAAAAAAACCCCAGAGTATATGTAATGCTATTCTGTGCTGCCACAATAATTCTATAAGGGAGTTGATGTATGTTTTTATGAACTTTCTGTATTCCGAAAGCAACTGATATCAGCGGATGGTCATTTTTTTAAAAAAAAATAAACAAATCCTCAGAAATAACACGTTGTAAAAGGGCATCTTCTAATAAAAGTTGTATCTTCCTATGTTCAATAAACACTTCATTCCTCGATGTAATCCTATATTGTTTAGAATCATAAAAAATATTGAACATTTGCTCAATATAATTCAATGTATCCACTGAAACCACAACTCCACCTTTATCTGGTTTCATTATTCAAAGTTTCTCATTAGATCTAAGTTTTTTTAATAACATACGTTCTTGGGAGCTTAAATTATAAAACTTGCCCTTAAGTTTATGAGTCAAATTAAATAAGTCAATTGAACAAATTCTTTCAAAGGTTGCAATAGTGGGGTGCATAGGGGGATTAAAAGAGCTCTTTTTCTTCAATAAATTTTAATTTGTAGAATTATTGAAATTAATGGATTGTCCTGGGTGATTATTATGGAACAACACTTGTAAATTTAACTTTCTTGTAAACAATCTTAATTCTGTTGCCACATCCATATAATTAACCTTAGAGGTAAGAACAAACTTAAAACCTTTTTAAAAAGAGTGAAGTGTGCCTCATTCATGTTTAATTCTGTGTAATTAAAATATGGAACCCTTTAAAAGTTAACATTTTACCATCAAAGCAGAAATAATATTATTTCTGCTCAAACCATTGTCAGATACTATTACTGGACCTAATTCCTGTTCCTGAATTGTAGTTCCACTTCTGTGTCTTCCCTTGATTCCAGTCCCCCTTCTGAGCTTGGCCCTGAGATAAAAATTGTTGTTCCTTTGCTAATGTCTATTGTATATTCTTTCTGACCTATGCAACGGGGGATAGTTTTCTTCATAAAATCTACCAACATGAAAATTCTTTTCCCTCTGAGGTTGTTCAGTCTCATAGTTTACATAATTTTTGTAAATCACTTATGATTAATTCAACTGTTCATTATTTTGTAAAGCTGTTTGCCTACAATGTAAGGAGTACTCAAATAATCTTTTGGTAAAGGGTATGCTTTCTTATTTAAATAAACTTTCTCATCCCTATCTAATTTTTTCTTCTTTCGTTCTAAATTCTTAGCGATCTGTTCTTCAACCCTATTTAAAATTCCTTCATACTTATAAATATTAGACTCAAAAAGTAGGTCTTCCAATATTTCATCATTTAGAACATGGACTTCTTCCAAAAGTTAGTTAATATTAGCATTATTCAGTCTAATGATAAAAATGCAACAATTCACTACCATGTCGGTCAAACATATCTAGTAAGTCATTCAGTTCACCTTCTTGCATTACAAGTCCATTGAGAAACTTGAACATTTGCAGACCTTTGGGTGCTTGTTTATATTTAATACACTCTTTAAAATATAAATTAGCACATTGCAAATTTCATACCTTCCCCAGTCTGTGCTCTAATTCGTAATTTTTTTTGAAAAGTCTTAGGTGGATGTGAATTTTGTTGACTGAGTCCCCGAACTGGAAATGACAGATCCTTATTAATCCAGTCATGCAAATTAAAGCCTTCCAAATGATTGGAATCTTGCCAACCAGTAGTCTGTCTTCCCCTTTGAATGGAAACAGAAGCTGCCATTGTATTAGAGAAGTCTCCTTATTTCCTATCTTCCGAAAGAGGTTACCCAGGGGATCTTCTACAAAATGTTATTGGTAAAGTGAGTAATGCAAGGACAGCTAGATTTTCACCCATTTTAGGAAACAACAGTGATGTAGTAGGTACATTAAATATAAACAAGGAGATTCAATTGACTAGTAAACAGTACCAGTCAGCCTTGACCATTACATATGATGGGGAGTTTAATCTGGTTAGGAATATTATAAATGAAGAATGGAACAAATTTGCCAGTTTAACAGACTTAAAGTTGAATTTTGAACAGCCCCTTAGATTGGTATATAGAAAAGGATGAAATATCAAGAACATTATAGAGGGAGCTAACTATGGTTCACATAACACTAATAAAAGAGGGACATGTAAATGTGGAAACTGTCCTTATTGTAGCAATGTAAAGGAAGGTGATAAACTATTCTTGAAAAGTAGAGGTTGATTTATTACCACAAAGGGTTTTGCAAATTGTAACACCAGTGGTGTAGTATATATTGCAGTATGTGAAGCATGTGACACCTTTTATATTGGTCAAACCAAAAGAAAACGGAAGCAAAGGGTATATGAGCATAATTATGACATGAGGAAAGGAAATGTTAATAATGCCCTATACAAACACACATTAGTATGTGATCAAGAGAAATTTCAGTTTTTTGTTATAGAAGTAGTTCCTTTAGACCCTAGAGGAGGACCATGGGAAGCTCGTTTGGAGTACAAGGAGTTATATTGGCAACTAATTTTAGATGCCAATAGTTCCCCTGGTCTAAATGAAATGGTTTTGTTAAAACCTGTTCTGAAATTAAGATCTGCAAAATTATAAGACATTTTAAACATTTTAAACATTTTAATATTTTATACTAAGAGTAACATTTATTATGATATTATTACCCATGTTTATGGGATACAAGAGCGTGTTCCTTATCCCTATTCTAAAACTTATACATTTATAAAATTTTATGAATTTTCACCACAAGATGATGCTGTTGTACAATCTTTTAACACATCACATTATTCAAAGTCACTTTAAAACCTGTATCAATTTTAAGTTATATATTTTTTCACATTTTTATACATTTTATATATATACTTATGTGCTTTAAATTTATTACTTGATATTCGTAAGTGATTTTGGCAATATGTGTAACTTTACAGTATATGATTTCTCCCCTCTCACATTTTAACAATGTTCAATTTATTTATTTATTTAATTAATTGTATTTAATTGGTTGGAAGAAATGATTGGACACACTTAAACAACACATGTATTAATGATGGACTTGTTAGGGTTATTTTATTCTGAGGAAGTTCATTGACAAAAACGTAAAGGATATGTGTTGCGGCTTTATTTTATGCGTGGAGTTGTTTTCTACCTTCCATGTTTGGTGTGGATTAAAGATTTGGATACAACTGCTGGATTCACTGTGCCTTTCTTTTTTGTTTATTAGTTAATATTAGCATTATTCAGTCTAATGATAAAAATGCAACAATGCAATACCATGTCGGTCAAACATATCTAGTAAGTCATTCAGTTCACCTTTTTGCATTACAAGTCCATTGAGAAACTTGAACATTTGCAGACCTTTGGGTGCTTGTTTATATTTAATACACTCTTTAAAATATAAATTAGCACATTGCAAATTTCATACATTCCCCAGTCTGTGCTCTAATTTGTAATTCTTTTTCTGAAAAGTCTTAGGTAGATGTGAATTTTGTTGAATGAGTCCCCAATCTGGAAATGACATATCCTTATTAATCCAATCATGCAAATTAAAGCCTTCCAAATGATTGGAATCTTGCCAACCAGTAGTCTGTCTTTCCCTTTGAATGGCAGCAGAAGCTGCTCCTTAGTTCCAAACCTTCTCATTTGGAACTTTCGAATATCTCTTTCCATTTTTGGAAGATGATTCTGGAGCTTATAAGTCTGTGCCAGACTGAATTCACCTCAGTGATTTGTTGAGGTAAAACAGCTAAAAACTGTGTAAGATTGTCGTTGGAACTTACATTCCCCTCTCCATTCAAACAACTCTGAATGGGGACAGTAGTGTTAACCAGTTGTGAAGGTAAAACTTCAGTATTACATTCCATTGAATTCACCAAGTTCTGATTCTCCAGTCCACTCCAAATAAAAATGTAAAACCAATGCCTGTGGATGCAATAGAATTAATACAACAGGTTCTAAGCACACAGTCCAATCCAAAAAAACGGTCAATACCAATCTAACTTAGTTGCTTTTGCCAATGCTCCGAAAACAAAACAAATAAATAAGAAAATGGTGCATCCAAGCTCCCCAACAACCAAAAAATAAAAACAGCTTGGGAAATGGCAAACAGCTAACCATAAATTCAGATAAAAATGTGCTTAAGAACCAAACTATTTATTAAACAATAAAACCGTGTAGTTAAGTGCTTTCATCATTAAAACAATGGAAATCTCTAGCTCTGATTCTTAAAACTAGAGCACAAGTACTGTAATTTACACTATTTTGGTTAAGTATTTATTTAATAATTGTAAATCATATTTATTATTTTTAGCAGGTCTTCTTATTTGATTTTATTAAAGTTTTTAGAGATGTGTTTTAACCTAAAAGTCACATATTCTTTTGAGGGTATTTAAGTAAGGTGTAAATTGTTTTAATTTGCTCTGAGGAAAGCACTTAACTACATGGTTTTAATGTTTAATAGTTTGGTTCTTAAGCAAGTTTTTATCTGACGTTATGGTTAGCTGTTTGCCATTTTTCCAAGCTATTTAGTAGATATGTGCAACATTAACATTCACTAAAATCTTGTAGCACATACTGTCAGATGGCTTCCTTGACAATACTGTTAAAAGAAAATTCATACATTGCATGCCAGCTGGGATAACCTAGGCTAGCAATCATTTGAATAAGCTTGGTTTGATAATTTGATGCTGAAGAAATCTCCATACGTAGGAATGCTGCCTTCTTCAAAGAGATCTCTGCCAGATAAACCACAAAGTTTTCATCAAGACTAGGCTTAACCCTTGTTATCTCAAGAGACTGAGGTCCATGTTGAACCGTGGTTCATGTGACTTAAGGTGAACTGGATGTACTTGAGCTGGAGCAAGGAGATCTTCAGGGTCCCCTGCAATGGGCACCAAGAAGAGATGGTCGAAGTCCGGGTTAAACTGATGAAGAGTTACCATTTACCAGCTCTTGTATTCAGCCACTTCAAGGCTGGAAGGCTGTAAATGAGGAAAATGTAATTAGAAATAAACAAGCTGGTAGTCATATCAAGAGTCTAGGTCCACCACTGGTTAGAAGTAACACACCTAGTTATTACACTGCTTCTATAGTATACCCATGAATGAAGCCAAAATATTTCATAATTTCATAATTGAAAGTCAGAAGCAAAAGTGACAGATTTGCTGTCAACACAGATGTTGCAATCAACAAGGATCAAGCTGGTAGAGCTTTACAATACATAGTCATCATGGAAGTCTGTAAGCTCCTGGAGAAATATTTTCTAACTACCTATTGGTCAATAAATGAGAAGAGACATAGAGCTTGCCCCTCTTCCCATGGTGTACTCAAACGTGTTAGTTGCCCTAACCATAACCTTAGTCTAAAAGGGGAATGGAAATAAATTGCAGCCTCCCTACTGTGCTCAGCAGATCCCGGGTGCTGAACAAAAGAAAACCTCTAGCGATATATACAGAGACAGATGGAGCTCAAAATTATAATCTAATTAGACCACAATAAGGAAATCCAGGCCAATACCATGCAGCAAACTAGAGATGATATCTGGCTTGTTGTAGGTAGACTTTTCATTAGAATGTATTGCCAGAAGATGGACAAGTTTCGTCCAGGTCCCTGATAATTGTCGTATACAAATGCCTGGCATTTAGAGTAGACTGTACAGTGCAGTGTTAGAGAAAGTGCAGCAGTTGACCCTGGGTGGGCAATAGATACCAAGATAAGATAAGTTTTAGTGATTTTTTTTTGATAACCTGTTGCACATATAAACCAAATTTCACATTATCATCAAGTGTCATGCCTAGTAGTTTGGTATAGTTGATAACTTCTATATGAGTGTTATCAGAGGCTAGTATTGAAAAAATTTTGTTTGAGGGTGTGTAAGAGATTTAGGCAGGGATAATAGCAACTTTCTTTTGCAATGTTAGAGTAGAAGCTGGGAGCAATCAAGCCAGCCTTCAGCTAATGAGAACATCTCTTGAGTGATGTGTTGTAGAGTAATTAGGTTACTGGCAGTACATATTAAAGTGAAGTTGTCTGCATATTGTATAAGGGATGCTTGACATTTTAGTGAGTGTAGGTTGTCAGTAAATATGTTGAAAAGCAATGACCCTAGTATGGAACATTTGGGAACACCTCTTTTTAGGGGTAGAATGCTTGAATAGGCATTAAAACTTTAACAGACTGGAGTTTATTGGAAATGTAGCTGGAAAACCAGTTGGTAGAGCTGTTTAATAGGCCAAGTGAAGTGAGTTATTTTAGATGTAGGTTATAGGAAATAGTATCAAAGGCCTTGGGCAGATCCAAAGATTAGCAGAAGCTAGTCAGACTTTGTCTCTGACTTTATGAGGTTTAGCGGTAGTGCAATGGCCTAGTCTGAAACCAAGTTGTGTGGGGATAAGGAGGCTTTTTGTGTATAATGTGTCATTAATTGATGATGCATCCATTTTTTAAGGATTTTTAATAGATGGGAGAAAATGCCATTGTGTCTAAACTTTGACATAACATTGGAATTACCTCCTTTGAGAAGTGGGATGGTGTGTGATTGTTTTCCATATGTCGGGGCATGTGATTCTTGAAAAGACTTATCTATGTGAATGGATACTGGAAAGGAAATTGAGCAGGCTGCTATTTTTAGGAAATCAATAGGAGTGTCCTCAGGAGCTAGTGTACTTGGTTTTATTAGTTTGAGGTGTTTCTTGGTTGTTGTGATGGATAAAAGTTGAAAGGAGAAATAAGTATTAATGAAACTTGGAGGTGAGACTGAGTGGCATGTGGTCAGATTATTAGAGGAGGTTGATTTGTTTTGAGTTTGACTGTGAAGCAGTTTAGTTATGCTAGAAATAAAGTGATCATTGGTAGCGTTAGCCATTTCTTCTGGTGAGCTATGGGAGTTGGAGCTTGATTGTCGATTTGACTCAAGTTGTAGTAGTTTAAATATGGTGGCTCAGAATTGCCTAGAACATTTGTAGCATTTTTTCTGCAAATTGGACTACTAGATCTTGTCAGGTTTGACATGCATTTGGCTTTATTTTTGTATGTATTTGTATTATTAGAGAATTATTTTCTCTTTTTTATTATTGAGCCATAACGTCTGGACTTTATCTTTATGCATTATTATCGTCATGGTGGTGGGAGTAAACCAAGGAGCAGGATTGTTTTGCACTTGTCTAAGTCTGGGGGTGGGGGTGTTTGCCTTAACAAGAAACTGCACTCCATGGAAGCTGTCCTTACCCTGGAAAATGCTGATATCTGTGCAGTTACTGAAACATTGTTCAAAGCCATGGAAATCACTGCAGCATTCCATGGCTCTATTGCCTTTCATACATTCCAATTGCCCACTGAACAGGAAAAAACAAAAGGCAGAGGAATACCTATCTACATAAAGGTCAAGCACATCTCAAGGCTGGTCAAACAAAATGATGTGCTTGAGCTACTCCATGTCCAACTAATTATGGGAGAAATCCATTGACATCTTGCTAGCCACTGAACCACCACCATGATCCAGGAAACCCATTCATCACACCCAAATTTACCAGAAGCACCCACCATTCAGCCCAGTACCATATGCATGGGTGATTTTAACTACCCCATCCATTAATTGGTAGGCATATATGACACCCTAGACTTTGTAAATTCAAATGCCCTTCAGCAGTTGGTCTGCACTGCTAATAGGTAAACAAATACCCTAGACCTGGTAATCACAAATATGGGGGAGTGCTGCACCCCCCCCCCCAGTGTGATGATCTCACTGGTAACATCAGATAAAAAAAGTTTTCTCCCTTGAAATAAAGGTAAAAATAATCCCTCAACCTAAACCCCAAACTTATAAGAACTTCTCTAAGGTAAATCACCCTCCAATTAAGGGATGGCATAGCTAATTTCCAAGCTCTCCCAAATCCAGAAAACACAGAGATGTACCCAAAAGATCTGTACAACAATATAAACAACTGTATAGAAATAGCAGTACCAGACTGAAATAAACCCAAGTCAAGCTGCAAAAACCAGACACCCTGGTGCACCCGTATTATTAACAGGTTGTACAACACAAGAAAGAAAATCCTGTCAAGAAGTAAGAGGGAATGTCCACAACAGAGCAAAAAGCCCCTCATTAGTCTAAACAAGTGAATCAAGGAACTAGTCAAGTCTCTGAAAGCAGGCTTTGAGGTAAAAATAAATAAGGCATTTTTCATTTATGTCTGCAGTCTTAAGGGCAACACCAAAAAATGTGCAGAATTAGTTGCAGATGGCATCAACTATACTCAGGCAAAAAGATATAGCAAATCTGCTTGCCAACAAATTCAGCTCAGATTTCACTTCCCCATCACACCCAGTTCTTCTAAAAAAATACCCTCTACTGCCCCACTGCCAATTATCACCAAAGAACAAGTTGTCACTGTGTCTCTAAAGTTAAAAACATGACTTCAGTGGGGCCTGTTGATATACCAGGTTGATCCTTAAACAGCTTAAATCAGGACTAATCAGACCAATTAGGATCTCTATTTTACCACAGGCTACAGACTAGCTTTGTCCCAATAGAGTGGAGGACAGCAACAGTCACCCTGCAGCATAAAGGGGGACCATCAACTGACCTGGGAAATTACAGACCCATATGTTTGACTAGTCTTATATGTAAGGCCATGGAAAGAATAACCATGAACCTGATTAATAATGACAGCAAACCTCAACACACTGGACCCGACCCAATTTGGTTTTCTCAACAGCAGGTAATGCCTACTGAGTCTGGTGGATTTCTTTCAGAAAGTCACTAAGTCCATGGATGATGATAAAATGGTACATTACACCTACCTTGACCTGGCCAAAACATTTGACACAATTCCCCACTCAGATGTTATAAGTAAACTCACAAAGCCAGGTACCGATCCCTACATCACCAGAAGGATAGCCAATTAGCTCATGGACAGGACATGTCTGGTTAAGGTGGGCGAATCCAAATCCTGCAAGAGGCCAGTTGTTAGTGGTGTGCCATAGTGTTCAGTGCTGAGACCACTCCTGTTTGGAATATACTTCTCTGATGTCAAGGCTAATGTGTGAGGCCTTTATATGACAAAGTTTGCTGACTACTGCAAGCTGGGAGCCATCATTGAATCCCCTAATGATGTAGATATCCTTCAGGAGTATACAGATCAGACAATTGATTGGTGTCAGAAGTGTGGCCTAAAATTAAATGTGAAGAAATGCATTATCATACCATTAGGGAAGTCAAATACCCCTACAAATTATAACATCAATAGCACACCGCTAACAGTAAACTCATAGGTGAGAGATCTAGTACACAGATAGATAGTAGCCTGAACTTTGACTGTCATGTTTACACAGTGGTGAGCAAGTGTTTTTCTGTGGCACAACTTATAAGTAAATGTATGACATCCAGATACAAGGAAATTATAGTCCCTCTGTACTCAACCCTCATTATACCAATAATTCAGTACAATGCACCATCTGGCATGTAATTGACTAGGCACTTACAGCAGCTAAAGCAACCTGAGAGGTTCCTCACAAAGAAAATACAGGGTGTAAACAACATGAGCCATGCTGATAGACTAAAACCCTATCTCTTTACTCTGTCTTCTATCAAATATTAATGGGTGACCTATGCCTGACCTACAAGGCACTCAAAAATCCAGCCTGATTCAAAGATTCAAAAGATTCAAAGATTCAAAGAAACTTTATTGTCATTTAGGAAACACAAGTGCTACCACACCAAATTTTGAGTGTCAGCTGTTTTACAAGACAAAACAAACACAAAAGACAGACATGATAGGTATTAAAGAATAAAGAATAACTATAGTACAAAAGTAAATATGTAGGTAGGTAGCTGACGCACATGCGTGTACACTATTTATATACACTGGACAACACTGACTACTAGATGATTAACACATGAAAAGCAAAGTATACTATATGTAGAGGTGAGATTGTGTGATATCCCACATAAGGAAGTGATTGGAATTGCACTTGAATGAGAATATATTAATTTTAGTGTGCAGTAAATTAATAGAATTACTATATGGAAAAAAAAGAAAAAGAATGAGAGTGTAACAATCTGTTATAGTTTTGATACATCCAGATTTACGTCGGCATTAATGAGTCTTATTGCAGTTGGATAAAAACTGTTCATGAATCTGGAGGTCCTGCAGTGTATACTCCGTAACCTTCTACCAGAAGCAAGTTTAGTGAACCAACCATACACCTCGTTTTTACATCTCATTTCAAAGAGCTCCTATAAGGTCAGAAGAGAAGTGCCCACAATCTTTTCTGATGTGCTTATTATTCTTTGCAGCTTTTTCCTTTCGGCCATTGTACTGTTACTGATCCATACACTGCAGTTGCTGGTGGTAATGCTCTTGATGGCTCCTCTGTAGAAAGTATTTAGAGCATTCATGGAGAGCTTTGCTTTTCTCAACCTTCTTAGGAAGTATAGTCACTGGTGGGCTTTTTAATTAGCTGGCCTGTGTTTGTACTCCATGAAAGATCCTCTGATGTATGTACCCACAGGAACTTTGTAGTTTGGACTCCCTCCACTTTTTCACCATTGATCTTAAAGGGCAGGTGAATGTCAGAGTTCTGTCTGTAGTCAATAATAATTTATTTTGTTTTACTGACATTCAAGTCAAAATTGCTGTTATTGCCCCATTCAGTCAAGGAGTTGACCTCATTCCTATACCCACCCTCGTCATCACCATTTATGAGTCCCACCACTGTGGTGTCATTGTGAATTTTATGATGTGGTTGTTGCTAGCTTTCGCAGAGCAGTCTTGGGAAAGATTGTGAACATTGGAGGACTCAGCACACATCTCTGGGGTACTCCGGTGTTGATTCTAATACTCCCTGAAGTGTTGTTACCAGCACAGGTCCTTTGTGGTCTTCCAGTCAGAAAATTGAGGATCCAGTTGCACAGCCCTTTACTTATGCCAAGGTTGATTAGCTTTTCTATAAGCTGCATTGAAATCACCATACTCAATGCTGAGCTGAAATCTATGAACAACAGCATGGCATAGTTGTTCTTTTCTTCAAGATGCTCCAATGTGAGGTTAAGTGCCAACGAAATGGCATCAGCAGTTGATCTGTTCACCCAGTATGCAAACTATGGTGGGTCAAAAGATTGGGGTAGTATTGTAGTCAAATACCTTTTAACCAGTCTTTCAAAGATTTCATTAAATTTGATGTGAGGGCCACCAGCCTGAAATCATTTAGGCAGATGGGGTTGGCTTTTTTGGGCAGATGGATTATGTTGGTAACTTTGAAGCATAACGGTACTTTTCCTGGGCAAGTGAGGTATTGAAGATCTTCATCAGGACTATGCTGAGTTGGTCTGCACAACCTTTCAATACTTTCCCCAGAATGTTATCAGGGCCAGCAGCCTTCCTGGGGTTAATTTTTTTCAGTTGGTTCCTTACATCTACAGCACTGAAGGTGAGTACTGCCTCCTTTTGGTCATTGAGAAGCTTTACAGCCTCCAGGTTGTTTTTCTATTCAAACCTGCAATAGAAGGTGTTTAGATTGTCCAGAAATTCAGTGCTATCATTGCACTGAGCTGACTTGGTCCTGTAGTCTGTTAGCTGTTGAATATCATGCCACAGTCTTCCTGAGTCTTTTGCATCCTCGTAGCATCTCTGTATCCTCTTTCCATATTCCCTCTTGGCCTCCTTGATACCCTTTTTTTAGATTAGCCCGTTCCACACATAGACCCTTCTTATCCTTTGCCCTGAAAGCAGTGTTTCTTGCCCTCAGGAACTCGTACTCCTTGCTGTTTAGCCATGTTTTTTGCTTGGCTCTTACTTTAATATGTTTGATGTTTGTTACATCCTCCATGCATTTGGATATATAAGCAATAGTTGTCTCAGTTTGTTCATCTATGTTCACCAGATTGTTCACCATGGCTGCCTCCCTGAAGACATCCCAGTTTGTGGTTTCAAAGCAGTCCTTGAGACTTTCCATGGCTCCTTCATATCAGACCCTAATTTATTTCACACTGGGCTTATCTCTGATCACGAAAGGTTTGTAAGCTGGTATTAGTTTTATGGAGATGTGATCATAGCCACGCAGGTCTGGTTGTTGTACAGCTCTGTTGCCCCTTTTATGTTACAGTGCATCTGGCCAATATATCAAAGCTTGGGTGCCTTCTTCTCATGCCATATATCTGAGCTATGGCATATGCATGACAGCTAGTACTTAAGGGGCATATGGTCATAAAGTTCTTCAAAACTTTCTTGCCACCAACCTGTGAATAATAATGAATTTGGTCTGTTAGTCATAAAACCTGTGCCAGTTTATAACTGTTGTTGACAGGTAAGTATCCCTGTTGGGGACTTTTAAAAGACGAAAACTATCAAGAAAATTGTTGCACAAGCAGTATGCAGACAATGAGAGCCAGTGAGCCCTGAAATAATCCAATGTGTGCTTTAAATCAAGCCAACATGTCCAGTTCAGTACAATTCAGTATAAGGATGCTTTATTTATTCAGACAAACAATAAGGTATAAGCGCTTTTGTTCCAAAAATAAAAGCAGGGACTTCATCAGATACAAGGAAATTAAGGAAGTAAACTGTTTTAAATAGGAACTCTTACATGACATCACTTCTTGGATTAGTGAAAACCACTCCCAAGTCTGAAACAGTCTTCTGGAACAGAAGTCTGAAACACTACACATAAACGTTTCAGCACAAAACAGACAGTATAAATATAAAAATATAAAAATATATAAAAATACATATAAAAACTGATTGTGCAAATATCATCACACTAAACTATGTATTATAAACACAAGAATAAATATGTAAATATGCGTGTGTGTGTGTGTGTGTGTGTGTGTGTGTGTGTGTGTGTGTGTGTGTGTGTGTGTGTGTGTGTATATATATATATATATATATATATATATATATATATATATATATATAAATGTTTTTAAGATGCTTTTGAAAAAATATGCATGTATATAAAAACATATAAGTAAATATGCATACAGTTAAAAATCCATTAGGAAAAAATGAATGAATTTCATGTACATATACATATAACAGGTATGAAGGCCATTTAAAAAAAAAAACAAAAAAACTTTTTGTACCATATTCATATCTAAAGGGAATGTTTCACCTCTCAAGAGCCCTCAATTTAAGCAGACTGCTTATGGAAAGGCTGTCATTTAAAACTGGCCAATGAGTGCCATCAAGTCGTAATTTTCATAGCAACTCGGCTTTTTCGAGTAAATATGGCCAGGCTGCCCCTATTATGTATTTTTTGGACTTCATGTACTACAAATTTGAACTGGTGATTACTGTGCTCACTAATGTGTCTACCAAGTGCATTCACTTCACTAGCATCCCTTATATTCCTAAGGTGCTCGCTGATCGTATTTTTAAGCTTACATAAAGCCACATAAAAACATGGGCAAAAGGAACATAAAGCAAAACAGACCACTCTTTCAGTTAAACGACTACAACTCTCAGGTATTTTTATTTTCGTTCTATTAATTTCACATTCACTGACTTCCAAAATGAAAGGGAAAAATTTACATGCCCCACACTTAATCATCTGACCCTTCCTATAGATTCCATCATTATTACGTTTGAAAATGTTCTTCAAGTTAGGGCCCTTCTTGAAAACACACACAGGTTTTTCTCCTAAGATTTTAAAATATTCTCTGTCACTACTCAACAAATTCCAGTTCTTACACAGAATATCTTTAATAGTGTATGTGTCATTTGAGAAGACAGTTGAAAACCTCATGTGGTAATTAGTTACTTCATACCCAGAGGAATGGTGCCCCCTATATATTTCCTGGTTATGGACAATTGTTTGGTCATTCACAACAGTGTCCATGACTGTTTCAGTTATGTTCAACCCAGTCATATCGGGATGGTCAGTATTAGGGGTGCCCAAAATTGGTGCAAAATACCCACATTGTCTTTTCTCACTAATCTCCTTCATGATGTTGTCAATTAAATTGAGGGGATAACCTCTTCTCAACAACATTTCCTTCAAGTTAAGTCATTCTCGGGTAAAACCTATCCAAGTTGTCACCATTCGTGCTGCACGCACAAATTGCCCCTTAATAACTGGATGTTTCTGAGTGAATTGGGTGGCAGCTGTCGAAATGCAGAAAACTATTGGAATAGGTTTCTTTTCTGAAAATTTCAGCCACAAATCTCTGTTGTTCCAGATCTTTCTTTAACAGAACATCAAGATAAGAAATTTCACATGCATTAACACTATACGTGAACCTCAAAAAGGAGGTTGAGTTGTTAATATAGTTAATGAATTCAATAATTTGGTCTCTAGGGCCTTCCCATAAAATAAACATGTCATTCAAATACCTCATGTAAGTATGACAGAATCAGAAATGTGCTGATTGTTTCAAAGTACGTTTTTCCCAATCCAACATGACGATATTGGCGTACAGCCCCCCATATGCTGAACCCATAGCAACCCCTTTTGTTTGTAAATAATACTGATTGTTGAACAAAGTAAAGTTGCTTCTCAGCACCATATCCAAAATCTGTTCATACATATTGATTTTGTCCTGGGGTATTCCCTTAGAAAACAAATAATCACAAAACCATTCCTCCCTGATGGAATGTGGGATGACAGAATATAAATCTACTACATCAATTGTAATAAATAAAAAGTCGGACCTAAAACAAGTGTTATTGATTTTCCTTAAGAAATCCCAGGAATCAATACATAAGTGGGGTTCATCTAAAAGTAACTTCTTCAGTTCAGTATCCAGAAATTTGGCTAAGGGGTGCGTGATTGATCCTCGGGCATCAACAATGGGGCACATTTTTTTAAAATGGCCTTCATACCTGTTATATGTATATATACATGGAATTTATTCATTTGTTCCTAATGGATTTTTAACTGTATGCATATTTTACTTATATGTTTTTATATACATAGATATTTTTTCAAAAGCATCTTAAAAGCATTTTTATATATACAAATAGTTACATATTTATTCTTGTGTTTATAATACATAGTTTAGGGTGTTGACATTTGCACAATCAGTTTTTATATGTATTTTTATATATTTTTATATTTTGATATTTATACTTTTTTGTGCTGAAACATTTATGTGTAGTGTTTCAGACTTCTGTTCCAGAAGACTTTTTCAGACTTGGGAGTGGTTTTCACTAATCCAGGAAGTGATGTCATGTAAGATTTCCTATTTAAAACAGTTTACTTCCTTAATTTCCTTGTAGCTGATGAAGTTCCTGCTTTTATTTTTGGAACAAAAGCACTTATACCTTCTTGTTTGACTGAATAAAGAAAGCATCCTTATACTGAATTGTATTGAACTGAATGTGTTGGCTTGATTTAAAGCACACATTGGATTATTCCAGGGCTCACTGGCTCTCATTGTCTGCATACTGCTTGTGCAACTATTTTCCTGTTGGGGACTTTTCCTGTTTCACAAATGTTTTAACTAAATGTGTCTTGATTCATTTCAGCTAAAAGAGGACAATATGACTGTATTAGTCAGATTCACTACAGAGATTTTCACAGCAAGCATTTATTCTGCCTAGGTCCAGAGAATAACTTTAAGGAGTGCTTTGTTTGTTAGTCTTTCACCCCTAAGACTATTAGAAGTCACCTATTTTTTTCTGAAGATCTAGTTGGAGAATAAAAGACTTAAGGAGCTTGCACAGGTAGGACAGGCTCTGAATCATTGCACTCAGATGTCCTGGGGAGCCATGTAATAATCTAAGAAGCCAAAACTTTTAAATATTTTTCTTGCCTGGCCAGAGTCAGACATCTCTGTTGGGGCACATAATAAGTCCACAGACTGTCTGGTTTCTCTCATTGATTCCCTGCTGTTTCCCCTCTGGAGGCCAACAAGGTACAGTTTCTAATCCCAGCTGACTGATCACATGGCTGGCAGGTCTGCAAAATGGGAACCTCATCTGGCTATATCAGAGGGACCAGAGGGAGTACTGCTGATACCTGTTTGAGAGAACATCCCAGATATCATTACAGAGGTACATCAGGAGTCTTCCTCACCTCAAGTTTTACCTGCTGACACTCAAAAAAAAAAAAAAAAAAGGGAACAGAAGATGAAGTAAACGTCCTCTCCTCATATTTCTTCTCCCTCTGATCCTCAGCAAGAGTGGTATAATTATTCTCAAGGAATTTTCAAAGCACTTGTGTCACTGAAATCTCAACAATTTCTTTTTACTTCCATTTCTAAGCCCCCAAAAAGGAAGTGGGATGCATACTCAGAAGATGAAGACTCTTCAGACTTAGATATTGAATGTTTAGCATATTATTTCTTGATGCAATCTCCTGCTGGATACAAGTTAGACTATAAAGGCAAACTTTCTCCTAACTCTCCCTTAGAAAAGTTGTCTTTTTTGTAACAGTATTTGAAAAGTGATGCAGCACTTTCACAGGGAAGGTAAGCAAGTCTGTTAAGTACACAAAGAGATATTACAAGCTTCTGAACATGGATGTCTTATAGCCTTCAGCCATTCCTGTTGTGCTGGATGCCATGCAAGACTCATTTTTATCTTCTTGTCAACACCTGAGTCTCAACTACCTGCTCTTAGAAAAATGTTATATTAAACACATTCTATATTTTCATTAAGTTTGGTCATGAGTCTTTATTTGGACTTTATTATGATTTCTGTTGAATCAGACAAAGACTCTAAGCTCCTACCTTCAACAGATAATTTGCCTTTAAAAAGGACAGCAGGTTTATGGATAGGTGTGGAAAGAAAGTGTACATTTCTGAAACTCTTTCTTTCCATGGTATATACTATCAAACCCATATGATTAGGACTCTATTATTTTTGATAACATGAACAAAGTGATTTCAAAATTTCTAAATCATAATAAAACAACATTAATTTCTATGTTTAAAACTGCTACACAAGAAACAAGACATTCAGTAAAGTGTGGTTATGATGTGAATGATGGCTCTTACAGGGCCATTATATATCTGTTTTAAGAAGCTGTTCTTGGTTGCTCTTACAGTCATTGTCTGACAATGTCAGTACTAAACTGCTGGCCTACCCTATGGGCAAAGACAGTCTTTTTGGTCCAGCATCTGTTGACAGTTTTCAGAAATTGCAATAGAGGAAAAAATAATGCAATATTTTAGACGTTCTTTTTCCTTTACCAAAATTTCTGAGCAATTACCCCTCTAAATCTGGATCCTTATTTCACAAAAGCTAAACGTCTTAGCAAAATGTTAAAACAAATCTCTAAAAATCAATGGCAGGACAAACATAGGTCTGAATTCAAATGATCTAGAGGATTATTTGGTGATAAGATTATAAATGTATGACCATCAATCACCCTACCTACCCGGCCCCCTTCTTTTCTTTTAAGAAGAGTCTCTCAGTACCTGATAACTTCAGACATCTGGATATTCAGCATGATCCAGAATGGGTACAACCTGAATTCAAACCTCCCACCAGTCACATTTGGAATTTCCCAAGTTTCCCCAAATAAAGAATATCTGCTTTGGCCAATGATGCAAAAGCTCTTCAGGAAAAGGTCCTAAAATTACTCCCTCATCACTAGCAAGGGGTAGGGGGTGGTATTTAACGTTCCTCATATGAAGAAAGGATTAAACACAGAGACCCATTTTGGAAATTTCACCATAAATTATTTTCTAAGAATTTCAAAAATCTTCCAAAGTCTTCTTCCTATGATTTTCCCTCAAGCCTTTCCGATAACCTTGGAAGTAAAGCATCCTTATCTTCACATTCCTATTAATTCATACACTGAAAAATTTTAGAATTTTGTGTATTTGGATCAAACATTCATTTTTTTTTTGCTTTGCCTTTTCATCTGTCTACAGGTCCAAGATCAGTCATAAAATACTAAGCTCCAATGATAGTATTTTACAGACTGCAAGTTATCCATATCTAGCATTATTTAGATGAGTTTTTACATCAAAAGAAACACATTTTAAGGATCTACAATTCAATGCATAACAGTTTCTTCACCTAGGTTTCCATATAAACTTTTAAAAAATCCATCCTACAACCTTCACAAAGTTTTGTTTTCTTAAAAGTCCAATTGAGTATTTCTTCCTTCATAGCCTTCCTTTCTCATGAAAAAAATCCAGTTTATTTATTTAACATTTGTTAACAGGGAATGTCTGACTTGGAACAAAGCTAATTTTCAGTGGGGGCCCGGGGAGAAATGCTCCAGATATATGTATTTGTAACATGGGAGGAACCCGGAGCAAACCCACATGAAGGCAGGGACGACATGCAGACTCCACACAAAAGGCATCCCAGCCGAGAATCTAACTGGAGAACCTCTTGCTGTGAGGCAACAATGCTAAAACTGCCCCACTGTGCCACTCAGTTCCTGGCATTATGCTTCCAATCCCTTCTGACATTAGAAAATACCTCTGTATGGGAGTTTCTAAAGGCTGCGCAGTTTATAGCATCAACAATATGGACAATTCCATTCTCCAAACTCCATTTGAGAAAATTGCAATGGCAACTCAAGTCAATTTGGGAATAACACTATTACTACAGATCTTTCCAAGTCCTCTCATGACCTCTGTGAAGAGTAAGTTTCACTGGTGATTGGACTGAATTACACTCAGTCATGGAGTGCCCTTTCTGGTTCCTACTCCGCACCAGAAAGTCTCCGTGGATGCTGCAGACCTAGCATAGGGTACCTGTTCTATAGGCATAAAAGTCCAAGGAATATAGTCAAGGCATGATTGTTTTAAACATAAATACAGCAAAGAAATAAAATCCTTGGTATTTGCTCTTCAGATCTTTCATCACATTTGGTCTCCAGAAACCTTACAAATCCTGATTGACAATGCCACAGTCATGTGATATATCAACAGACATTGGGGAATACAATCCTTCCATCTCTGCAGGTTAGTTGTAATGGCTTGGGAGATTACTATTTATCACAATCTTTTTTTCCATGTAACTTACATCCCAACAGAGTTGATTATTTGTGCAGATCCAGGGCAGACCCACACAAATGGATGCTAAACAGAGATGACTTCCTGCATATTGATTGTCAGTGGCAAACTCCCCAGATCTTTTTATCTCTACTCTGTACCAATAGCTCAGACTGTTATGCTCAAATGTTACATGTAGAAAAGCATGGAAAACAAGACACCTTATCAATCTGTTGTAAAGGGGAATTCCTTTATGCGATTCCCCTTTTCCTCCAATTGTAGAAGTCCTCCTGAAAATCAAGAAGGAAAATAAATATGCTGATGGTAACCCCCCCCCCTCCTTGGCCCAGGCAACATTGGTTTTCTCTTCTTTTTAATCTAATCAAGGACAATCACCACAAGCTGCCCAGCAGGATTGACCTATTATGACAAAATACAGCTTTCCCATTCATCTAAACTTGCAAACTGTCAGCTTGACAGATTGAATGATAGACTTTTAATTCTATTTAGGTATCTTTTTACAATATAGCAGGCCAGAAAACCTGCTACAAAAAAATCCTACATTTCCAAATGAAGGAGAGTTTCTGTGTAGTGCAAAATATGTCAGGATATTTATCACCTGGGTATTCTCCTATCCTCAAATATGTGTGTAAACTAGTTATATCTGTGTTAACACACATCCTCTATTAGAGGACATTTGTCAACCATTTGTGCTAATTTGCCTAGGGATGCACCTCTTTTTTCAAGTTAAGAGATCAATCAATTCCTGAAAGCCATCACTCATATCAGCACCCCAAGAAAGTCCAGTCCTCCTCCGTGGGACCTGTATTATGTATTTGAAAAGGTATCCCTCTGTCTTTCCCTTTGAATCTGCCTCTTTTACTTCATTAAATTTCTCTGCATGGAAGACAGTTTTTTTAGAGGCTTTGGCTTCTCCACTTTTCCATGGAAATCCCTGTAAGGCCAGATCAAATCACATTCTACTAAAGTTGTTGTCTCTGCAGGTGACTTTTTCAAGGATCTGAGCTAAAGAACTATTCTGCAAGCAGCCACATGGTCTTCCATACATACCCTTGCTAAGCAGTATAAAAGAGATGCAATTTCTAGGACCAGAACTGGGTTTGCCAGTTCCAATCTTCATGGCCTTTTGGACTCCAGCTCTGCAACTCAATCCTCCTCCCAGTCATGATAACAGTATTGAGAATATGGTTCATAGGTAAATACTAGGCTATCAGTCTGTAGGCTATTACAAGCCTAGCTGATATCCAGAGGTCAGAAGTGAATCCTGTATCTTGTATTTATGAAGTAAAGACCTTAACTGTTATGCCGGCCCCACCCTGTTCTGCCAATCCCACCCATTTATCTTTCCATTAAGGCTTTTTTACAGTAGTGTAAGAATATACCATAGCAAGCAATGTCTGAGTGGATATGTACCTTCCCCCCTTCTCTCCATCCCCATTTTTCATATTATGCTTCTCTTTTAATATTATTTGGCTGAGGTGTACCTACCAGGGTCCTGTTCCTTCTTTTTACTTAACCTCACTCTACTGTTCCTGGACCTTGAAATCTCTTGAGAAACTTCGAGCCTGTGTGTCCCTTATGTACTAGTACATACTCTTGTGCATAGGCTGTAGGTCAGATGTATTTCAGAAGAAGATGTCTCTTAAGCTTTGCTATGCTGATTGGACATACTGTATCCTTGGCAGGATATTTAGATACTTCCATTTAACAAGCAGTCTACTATTATGGTAAGCTCTTACACACCTGCACTTCACAGGTCACACACCACATATTTATAGTTAGTGTAGTGCATATGACTAACAAAAAAAAGGAGAAACAAAGCAAAACAAAAGATAAAACAAGGTGATATTTCTTCTAGTGAAGGAGTCTGTATTATGCACAAACCTGCATCAACAACCACACTTTGTTCCCACCCCCACATAGTGATGAGCTCCTGCTAATGGGACCCCCCCACAGCACGATACCTTCTTCACCATGTTATGGTAATGCCTGTTGCTCTATCATAATACATAATGCATGAAAACCTTTTCATGAATTACTGTGTATTGTGACAGCAGTGTACAGTCTAGCAGAAAGCAGCTACTTGTTAAGTATTATGGTATAACAGATACATGATACCATATTATACAACGACCCCCCCATTAATATTCAAAAACATGCACGCTGATTGGACAGCGTGCACATTGTAAATCAGAGTTATAGTAATGGAAAAAGGTCCAGTCGCCCGGACTTTTTCCATTACTATAACTCTTTTTTTTTTACAGCAACAGAGAATGCAAGATCTCCGTTGCTTCACACTGTCTCGCTATGTTAAACAAGTTTAACATAGCGAGACAGCTTAAAAAAAGCAATGGAGATTCTCCATTGCTTTTTTTAAAGCTGTCTCGCTATGTTAAACTCATTTAACATAGCAAAACAGTTTTTAAAAAGCAACGGAGATCTTGCTTTCTCCATTGCTTTTGCTTTTGCCCACAGCTCTGATGTACTGCATAGGCATGCTCATGCGCAGTACATCAGAACTGCCACAGAATACCAGACACCTGCGGAAGGGCAGCAAGGAGGCATTATACAATGCCATTATTTAAGAAAAGTAATTATTTTTTTACTTAAATAATGTCATTGTATAATAGCAATAACCCACTTCTGGGTGTGGGTAATGCTGGATTTACCCACGGTTGGCTTTGTTTGGCCACTCAGGCTTCAACCTCATGACCAAACCACACCAACCCTGGGTAAATCCAGCATTACCCACACCCAGGCGTGGGTTATTGCTATAATAATTAATGTATTTCCCTTTTATCAATTGTGTTAATGATATCAATGCATACTAAGCATGGTGTGCAAAGTTCATTCAATTGACTGCACCCTATATTTATGAATCTCCTGGCATAACACTAAATCTCAGATGTTCTCCACCAGATTTATCATATCCTCTCTATATAAATGCCACCACCAAACATATTATGCATTCATGTTGCAAGAATGTGCATTCACAATAAATAATTAGCAGGATTATATTTTCTTGCTGCCAAAGTTTGCATATAAGGATCCATTCCCATTTAAAAATTCACACAGCAGAGTATGTTTTGCATTTTCATTTCATCACATGTCAATATTTGAACAGCATATTTTTCTCTGATCATCACCATTTTGTGAATGACTTATTTATTTTATTAGCCTTATGTAGAAAATCATGGCAAACTTGTTCTGATACCCTATAATGAAGACAAGTTTTGTTGAAGAGAGAGCACAAATGTATCATGCCAGCCTCTAGATTAAAATGTATATTTCTTATATGACAACGTTTGTTAAAAAGAAAACATCTTATATGACAAAGTTTGATGACATGAAAACACTGCATGCCTTTAAGGCACACTAGGCACACTGTCTTCAACAGTCTTTGTATCAGACAAATTGTATTGGCAATGTCATGGGAGAATGTGCATAATTTAGTCTTAATGAAGCTATTTCTGACTTATTTTTAGACCTTGTAATATTTCTGAAGACATATTTTTCAGCCAACATTCCTTTTCATTCTTGCACAAAATGCAAAGTGACAGATATTAGTTCTAAATCTCGCCAACAAATTACAAGGGAGCCTTTCACAGGCTAAGCGTATCTCTTTTCTTGATTGATATTCAACAGTTTTAATATTAACAGTGCATTAATGACTTTAAAATATATAGGAGATAACAAAGTTTAGGCTATGATGATCACATTTTGCTAATTATATCCAGTTACTCTGGAAAACGTAGACCTAAGCAGTAATACTACAGACTTTCTGCAATGAGACTGCAGGAGCTCAGGAGAATATACAAAATAAATCTAACCTGATGATTTCCAACCCTCTTGTATAAGGCTCCTCATTTCTTAGAGTAACAAATAACAACGGCACATGATATATATTTACAAACCTGAGACTCTTCATTTTGCATGCCACAGGACTGGAGGTGTCTACGCATTTATCAGTCTGGTGCTATTTTACTTTGAGATTTCAGAAGGTGGCTGCACTACCACAGTTAATATACTAATCATTTTGTGTCTACACATATGATATATCGACATGATATAGATTTATAGGTAAGAACTAGGTTTTCAACCCTCTGCGAGCCATTTTAAGCCTAATACCAAAAAAATCACTTTAGAAGCTAGTGAACATAAACCAACTAAAAACAAAAATAGTTCACTTTGCAACAAAGGACCCCAAGCTGCATTAGTATAAAAAATGTTTAAATCTCTGCTTTCATACAAACGCTTCATCAGAAAAATCTGATCCAACAGTACAACTGGTTTAAATATATATTAATCAATTAACCATAGTTAAAAATAATCAACAATTTTAACCCATTAGTTTCCTTCTTGCTAAAAAACATTTTATGTTAACATGTACATTTTAAGCCTAGCTAATTTCCTTTTTGTGCTCAAATTAACCTATCCCATTTGGTTAGAGATGGCCCTTACCCATCCCATGGTTGATAATTATGTATTACCCCTAATGAAAATAACTGGAATCATGCCATAGATAATGTCAGGAGACCATTCATGGCATAGATTATTTAGGAGATGCCTTTGCCCATTAGCAGTACAGGGGGCAATCCTGGGGTAAATGTTCTGTTATTCATCCACAGATCCAAGTTGATCTTAAATATGGACAGAGATGAACTTTGCTTTATGTGGATGAGGAGTCTGCTCCAGAGCAGTGGTATCTTCTGCAAGATATAACTGTCTCGCCAAACTCTTATGTTGATGTTGCAGAAGAGGTTTAGATCCCTGGACTGAATATTTCTGATGCCATTTGGCTTGTTGATGTGCAGTAGATCCATCAGTATTGACTAGGAGGATGCCTTGCATATCACACACAGGTCACCTCTCAGCAGTCTGTAGAATAGTGAGTATAATGACAAGGCTTTCAGCTGGACCATGTAGGACATGTTCTTTAACTGTTGTATGCTTTAAATAAGATATCTCTTCTCTATGGACATTCCAGTTGTTGCATGTGTCTGGACAGATACATGCCAAAGGGGGCATTGTATTCAATTGCTGGCCTAATTTAAGGGCTGAGTAAAGGGGGACAATGACATAAGTAGGTCTAGACACAATCCCTTTGTTTATAAACTGTGCAGTATAGGAGGATTTTCTCACAAAAGTAGACACATGTTGTTCAAATGTCAAGTAACTGTCAACATAAATTTCCAAATCCTAAACAACTGGCTCATCTCTTACGGGTGAATTGTTAATGCGGTAGTTCGCCGGGATAGAAAACTTCCCAAAGGATACAGTAATGAACTTTTGGCATTTAGTTTCAGTATGCGATTTTGGCTTCAGTTATTTAGTTGGTACAAACCTTCCTGCAGGATGGCTAAGTTATTTGTTCCTAGCTTGCAGTCATCTCAAATTTAGTCAACCAAAGTCTTTTGGTATTGGCTTTTACTTCAGAAAAGTAGATGACAAACAGGAGAATTCCCAGCACAGAACCCAAGTGGACTCCATGGTGACTGGTCTATTTTTGGTGGTAACTTCCCCTATTTTGATTTCCTGCATCCTATCTATGAGCCAGTTGGCAATCCAGAGGGTGACATATGGGTTTATTCCCCAACCTATTTAGCTTTTCTACTGTGCCTGAGTGGTTGATTGCTTCAAAAGTTTTTGCCAGGTTGAGGTATTTCATGTGAACCATTTTGCCTTCATCCATTGCTTTGGCAACATTTTCATAAAATCCACCAGGCTAAGTAAGCAAGACCTGCCCTTGATGGATACAAACTGAGAGAGGAGCAATGTTTGGAGCTTCCTTATGTCTTTATTGCTTAGTTCTCTGATTAGACTTTCCATGGCTTTGCATATGAGGCTGGTCAGACTTATGACTCTATTAATTGTCTGGGTCTGTTGAAGATCCTGCCTTATGCATGAGAATGACTGTAGCTGTTCTCCGTTCACTTGGTACAAAACCTGCATAGAGACTGAAACTGATCGTTGTTGTTATGGATGTGGCTAAATCCTGCTTCATGGTATTTAAGCTGCATGCAAGGATATTGTCAGGACCCATCCTTGCAGTATTTATAGGTTTTGATTTAACTTTTAGGACTTGGTCTTGTATGATAGCTGGAGGTGAGTCAGCGTCAGGTGTATCTTGAGTGACAGACAGAGAGGAAAGAGAAGGAAATTGCAGCTAAATGTATTGCCCAGTGGGTTCATTATATCTTCATCCTGAGAGTAGGTAACATTGTTCACAATCAGGTTAGTGCATTGCTGTGTTGTACTTCTGAGATTATGAACATAATTCAAAAATGCCTTGTGACTGACTTTGGCTTGGGTAGCTATTGTAGCCTCAGACTTGGCTTTGGTGGAATTTATTCTGCTCCTGAGTTCTTTGCTTACTTCAGTGACAAGGGCTGTAACATTCTGGGAGTTGCTCTTATAACATTTGGTCAAATTTATTTTCCTTTCTTTTATAAAGCTTGTTGATATTATGTTTCCACCATGTGGACTTGTTACTGTGATTTGCCCTGCATTTGTTATTATGGGGTGCAGTTGTATTACTGCAGCAGTTTACATGCTGGTACAGAGTGGTGATATACATTTCTGTGTATTCAGTTGCATTAACTGGGATTGCTAGGGGTATGAAGCCTGCCAATGTATCACTTAAGTGCAGATAGTTTGTAATAAAGAAACTTCAAAAAGGTACCTTGGGTGGAAGGCATCTCTGGTTTCATAGGTTCATAGGTTCATACTAGGCTATCTGCCCTAGGGCATTTATAAGCCTATCCAGAGTGTGTTGGGCTTTCACCACCCATTTTAAATTAATTTTGCTATGCCCTTTTTCGAGGTTAGTATACTGTACCTCTGTCTAACAGTGACACGGAAGTGATACCCTGGGTAAACCTACGATCTTCCATCCACTCATCAAGATTCCTCTTCAAGAGAGTCAATGAGGGACTCTGCCTAACATGGACTGGGATTTTATTCCAGAGTGAAGGGAGCCTCTGGGTTATGAATCTGTCCCTCCAGCATGTCCTATTTATTTCAGTGCTGAGGTTCAAGTCTCTCAAGCGCGTAGCTCGATGGGATTTGGATTTTCTGAGGTGCAGCATGTCCATTAATTCCGGGTTGAACATGGCTTTATACATCAGGCACAGATCGCATCTGAGCAGGCGGTATGCCACTGAGTAGAGCTGGAGTTTCTTTAACCAGGCAGCATATGGCATCTGTTTGAGCCCTTTGATCCTCTTGGTGAGGTACTTTTGGGGTCTTTCCAGTTGCTGCAGGTGTCTGGTAAGGTACATCCCAAAAGGGGCATTGTACTCAATTATGGGCCTGATGAGGGATGAGTAAAGAGGCACGATGACCTCTCCTGATCTAGATGTGAATCCCTTCTTGATTAGGTGGGCTATATAAAATGTTTTTCTAACCACTTTGGCCATGTGGTTGTCAAATGAGAGATTGCTATCAACTTGGGTCCCCAGGTCCCTAATTACTTCTTCTGTACTTAATGGATTACCACCTATGTGGTAATTTGTGGGCACTTTGTTTTTGCCAAAGGGATGACTATACACTTTTGGCGTTTAGCTTGAGGCCATGGCTCTGGCACCAGTTGTCTGTTTCTATGAGGCCCTTTTGGAGGATGCTTGTGTCGGCTGGAGAGTCGATTATGGCACCCAGTTTGCAGTCATCTGCAAACTTGGTCAGCCACAGTCCTTCCGTGTTGGCCTGTACCTCCGAGAAATATATACCAAACAAGAGAGGTCCCAGGACTGAGCCTTGTGGGATGCCACTTGTAACTGATTTGGAGTCTGACATGGCTCCAGCAATTCTAACCATGTGGGTTCTGTCCTTGAGCCAGTTTACAACCCATCTAGTGACATAGGGGTTTATATTTAAGCTGGTGAGCTTATCTATAATGCCCGAGTGGGGTATTGTATCGAAGGCTTTTGCAAGGTCCAGGTAGGCTGTGTGGACCACCTTCCCCTCGTCAATGGCCTTGGTGACTGTTTCAAAGAAATCGACCAGGTTTAAGAGGCAGGATCTGCCCTTAACAAAGCCGAACTGGGTAGGATCCAGTGTCTGTAGGTCACCAATATCTTTATTTATGAGGTCCATGATGATCCTTTCCATAGCTTTGCAGACCAAGCTAGTCAGGCTTATGGGGCGATAGTTTCCAGGATCCATTGAGGCACCACCTTTGTGGAGAGGGACCTCTGTTGCTGTATGCCACTCTTTGGGTACATATCCTTTAGTAAGGCTGAGATTGAACAGTAGTTTTATGTTTGGGTTTAGCTCTTCTTGGAGTTCATGCAGGACGCAGCCCGGGACACCATCTGGTCCCATTGATGCTGTGTTTTTTGCTTTGGAGAGGGTGGCTCTTACCTGAGCATCTGAGATGTCAGGGGGACAGCACTCTGCTGGGATAGATATTTGCCCTTTTGGTGGGGGGGGGGGGTTTGTGCTGAACTTGTCAGCTAGGATGTTGGCAATGTCTGTGAGTTCGGTGTATTTTTTGTCATTTTGGACTAATTCTGAGCATATCTGGGAATTCCCACCCAGGTTCCTAACATAACTAAAGAAAGCCTTGTGATTATTCTTAGTGTCCTGTGCAATTTTTCTCTTGAAGCTGGCCTTAGATGATTTTATGAGTGCCCGTAGTTTTTTGCTAATACTGATCAGAGATGCCTTCCCTTTTTGGGATTTTGCTCTGTCATGTAGTAGCTTCCTCCTTCTATTGTATAGTTTGTTTATGGCTGGGGTCCACCAGACAGGACGTCTGCCTTTGAAGGACTGGGTCTTGGTTTTATTTGGGATTGCATGATCCATGCATTCCTGAAGGTGTTCATAGAATGCGTTTATAAATGATTCTGCGGTCTGGGCCATATTTTCCACAGGCCCGGGGGCTTTGAGGGATTCCACGTCGGTTTTGAGGAGTGTGAAATTTCCTTTAGAGAAGTTTTTCACTGTGGTTTTCTGGGCAGGGGGTGGGGTAGGGATGTGAATATCCAGTGAGATTAGTTTATGGTCTGATCTTACCAGTGAGAGATACACTTCTGGTCTGGAGCATAGAGTCCCCATGTTGGTGATGATCAGGTCCAGTATGTTTTCCCCTCTTGTGGGAGTGATAACAAGTTGTTCCATAGCATTTGAGTTTATAACTTCTAGGAACCTTTGAGCTAGGGTGTTGGAGCTAGAGTAATGATCCCAGTCTATGTTTGGGTAGTTGAAGTCACCCAATATAATGGTGTTTGGAGAGACCTTCATATTTTCCAGTGTTCTCAGGAAGGCCGAGTGGGGTTCCTGGGTTTGGGAGGGTGGTCTGTAGCAGGCTATAAACTGGAAGGCAGTTTTACCCACTGTTAGTTGCACATGGATAGTCTCTGATGCTTCGTGCTGTGCCACCAACCTGGAGGTGTGGGTATCTTTGACGAATATTGATACTCCCCCTCCTTTTGTGGTTTGGCCCAAGATTTGGGGCTGAAAAACATGGTATGAGGTATAACCTGGTAGTGCTGGGGTGCTCTCGGGAGCCTTGAACCAGGTTTCTGTTACTGCACAGATATCGATTTTCTCCATGCTAAGGAGAGTTTCGAGTGCATGCATCTTGAGGTTTAGACTTCTGGCGATGAGCAGCATTACTCTTAGTTTCTTATCCCTTGTGATACCTATGAAGGTGGGTTTGTCTTTTGAGCCTTGCCTAAATAAGGCACTATGGGGGTAGCAAGAGACTTTGCCAATATCCGAAAGCCCAGGGGTGATAGGTGCAAGCCATCCCTAGCGAAGCATCGTGGCTTGTCGAGCATATCATCCCAGGCTGACAGGCATTGGATCCCCTTTGAATGACACCAATACTTAAGCCAATTGTTGAAATTGATCATCTTGTCTTCATATTGTGACATCATTCTTGGTGAGGGTAAGATGCTACTCAAGGTCAGGGTCATACCAGCCTGGCTACATGCTCAGAGAGCTCCTCTATGTCTGTTTTCATGTGGTCCAGGGAGGTACGTCTCAGGTCATTCACACCAGCATGGACAATGACTGAGTCATATTTGAACTTGCCTTGGAGTGACCTGAGTGCTTGTGTTATGTGGCGGATCCTAGCGCCTGACAGGCAGCTCACCATGACCTTCTCCTTGTTCAGCCTGGTGAGTGGGATGTCAGTGTGCCTGATGATAATAGAGTCACCTATTACAAGTGTATCAGGTGTGTTGTTTAGCCTTAAGGGCTGTGACTGTTCGGCACACTGGCTTTGTGAGCTATGTGTTGCACGTGTTTTGTTTTGGGGTAGCGGGTGCTTGGGTGTCTGCTTTGGAGGTCTCTGCTGCTTAGGCAGATTTTTATTTAGAGCCTCTAAGTATGTTTTTGTGTGTTTATGTGTTTGGTTTGCTGTCATGTAGGTCTATGTGAGACTGGAATTGTAGTGAGTGTGGTTTCCTTCTCCTCCTGACTGGTTACGCCAGTACTGAGTTGAGAGAGCTTAGCCTCCAGTTTGGCTATATGGTTGCATCTCTCACGTCTTGGAATTTGTTGGGAGGAGGAGAGCGTGGTCTGTGTACATGAGGCAGTCGTAACATTGCCTCAAGATTCCCAGATTCACCAGCTGGACCGGAGAGGAGATTGACAACTGACCTTTGGACATGCTAGAATAGTATTGGGAATTCCTTTATAATTGAAAAAAGGGCCAATGAGGAACAAGGTACTCAAGGGGAGTTTGTGAGGGTGTAGTGCTTTTAATTTTTTAGTGCTGACTTATATAATTGCTTTAGTGAGCAAGTGCCAGGTAACTTAAATGCAATGTGTTACAGGTAACTTAAATGCAAAAATGACAAACAGTAACTTTCTTTCAAGTGAAACAAGGAAATAAGTACAGTAAGCAATGCAGATATCACTAGGGATCCACAGAAGCGCTGAAAATCTGCGTTTTAGGTGGAATTAGCATTTCAGGGAAATAACAAGCAAACAAACAACAAACATACAAACAAAGCTAGATTCAGCAGGCTTTTTTGAATGAGACTGCTTTACAGTCAGACCTAACAACTGATGAAGATATGCAAGAGATGGTGCAATATGCTCCCATATTAGTAAGGAGAGATCCAATATGTTATTCTCCTTAATGGGTGCTCTGATTAATTGTTCCAGGGTATTTGTATGGACAAAATCCAGGAATCTCTGTGCTTCTGCACTAGTGGTGGTGAAGGCTTCCCAGTCCATGACTGTATTGTTTAAATCACCTTGGAAAATAGTATTGGGATTGATATTGAGAGATTCTTGTTCTTGTAGATAGGCGCTGTGACTTTCTTGTGTTCTAGAGAGAGTTTTATAGCTGGCTAATATATGGTGTGGAACTTTTACAGATTCATAGGTAATTACTAGGCTAATGACCACTACGACCCTTACAAGCCTATGAGCATCTATACAGTGTGGGCATGTTAACAGGGCTTAACTAAGGATTTGTAGTGGAATGTTAGGATAATACTTGGATAGGATTAGGGGTGAACTCTATTTTTATGGATGGAAAGCCTATTCCATAGTGCAGGTATCCTTTGGGACACATATCTTTATCTTTAGCATGTTCTGTTTAATGTCACAGATCCTTAGATCCAGTGATTTTGGTACTGTTTGTTTTACATATTGGCAACAGAACTGTCAGGGCTGGGTCTGAGGAAGTCCTATAAGCAAGAGAAAGATTGCCACTCAGAAGCATATGAAAGACTGAATACAGAGGCAGAGCTTTTGCACAACATTATTAGATAGGGACTTCTCCTGGTGAGAAACCTTAGGGATTGTTCTAATTCTTGCAAGTGTCTAGTTAGATACATGCTAAAAGGCACTGTATTCAATGATAATTCTGATATGTTAAGGGTAGAGTGGTACTATTACTTCCTTGGCCCTGGATGCCATATCCTTACCTATAAGATGGGTAATATAGGATGATGTTCTTATAGCTTAGCTATGTTTTAGTCAATGGCCAGTCTGCTTTCTACGCATGTTCAAAGATCCCTTACTACTAGTTCAACTCTTGGGGGCATTTTATCAATGGAGTAATAAACTTGGGTTGACAGTTTCTCAAGAGCACTATAGGGCATTATTTTCATTCAGTTTTAGGCTGTGGATTTGGCACCAGTCATTTGTGTGGGTTAAAACCACTTGTTAGATGTCAGTGTCTTGAGAGATTCTATAATATCTCCGAATTTACAGTCATCTGCAAGCTTGGTGAGCCAGAGGCATTGAACATTAGCCCTGACCTCTAAGAAGTAGATGCCAAATTGGAGGATGGAGTCCTAGTGTACTCCCGTCTTCTGGAAGAGGTGATCTCAATGATCTTAACGCCTTGTGTCCTGTCTGGAGCCAGGCAACAATCCAACAAGTTATGTAAAGATTTATGCTTAACTCAGAGAACTTGTCAACACTGCCTGAGTGGAGTATTGTGTCAAATGCTTTAGCCAGGTCAAGATATATAGTATGCACTGTTTTGCCTTGGTGACTCTCTCAAAGAAGTCTACCAGGTTAAGAAGGTATTACATTCTCAAAAGAAAAAAGAAAACACCAATGTATGTCAACCCACAAAATCAATAAAATCAAAACCACTAGAAAAAAAAATGGACTCTGTAGAGAGCCAAATTAAGCATATACAAACTTTAATTTCTCTGCTTTTCATCAATAGAGACTTCTAAAGAAATAAAACAGTCAAAAAGCACAGGAAATTTAAATGTAAAACATCAGATCAAAAAACTTCATCAATTAATCAATCAAGTGAACCAATTTTACTATAAAATACATATACACATAAATACACTTATAAACCTATAAAAATAAAAAATCACAATAAATATTAGTTCATAACTTTCAACATTCTATCTTTTAAAACATTTAATTTTAATAGTTTCATTTAATCCTGGGTGTTCATCAGCCCTTTGAGTAATTTGCCATTCAGTTTCCTTCTTGCCTACTCTGTTCTTAAAGTTACCACCCATAAATCTACCTGAACTTGCTCCAACACAAAAAACAATCTTTATGTATATTTTTCACATAAACGTGAATGTTTGTATAAGGCATTATTAGTGTCTTTACTTTTAATGAAATAAACGTATTCTTTATTCCTTCTATTTAAGGTTCTAGACATTATTCCAACATAGAATGCATCACAACTGAAGCAAAGATTAATATATGCTACCCCCTTAGAGTTACATGTAAATTTATTAGCTACAAATACAGTCCTGTCTATATGGGATGCAACAATAAAAGGACTTTTGTAAATATAGCTACAGGTATTACACATCCCATATTTGTAGGTCCCTTTACCTTTTTGAGTATAAACAGAACAACTTAAAGTACTGTCTCTCTATAAAAGGTTTTTTAAACTATTGGTATTTTTTTATATACACACATCGGCCTCTCTCTCTCTCTATATATATATATATATATATATATATATATATATATATATATACACACATATATATATCTAGGGAACAACCACAGTGCGATGTACAATCAACCAGAATGCAATGTACAATATATACATTAGTTTGTAAAGTGGATCAATCTTCAGTAAATCTTGAGAGAGGAGAAGAGACTTGAAAACTTAATGAATAATCATTGTGTAGCTATACTTACCAGATACATAATATAAATAAGAACAAAATTATAACATCCCCATTATGTGTAATATGCTTCTTTATTTATTGTAGCCATTTGTTTAATAGAGTAGATACAGACTAAATGGATTTTTTGTTTTGTCGAATGCATTATATTTCCAAATTGCTAAAGGTGGCAACTTTGCTCTAACATCATACATTGCTGCTGTTGGCTGTTCTGAGCAGCTGAATAGCTACTTGAAACTGTCAACAAGAGCCATGTTAGTAAGAGAGTAATGGTTTAGCTTATACCAGCAGGCATTTTCTCAGCAAAGATGTTCATTCATGCATGTTTTGAACAGGCTTGTCCTAGTGACCATTGACTCATACTTGATTTATTCTCAGAAAGTAAAACTGAATACATTGCTGGTGTTCCATCATGACTCCCAGTATGTGACAGCAGCAAAAAGTTAAGCATTATATTTTTCTCGCTTTCTCCCTCTAGTCTATGATTGTGTAGTCTTGAAGTTGGTACGTATCTGTATCTGTATCTATATCTATATCTATATCTATATCTATATCTATATCTATATCTATATATATCTATATCTATGTCTATATCTATATATCTATATTTGTATCTATATCTTTATCCATATCTATGTCTATCTGTTTAGCTATCTACCTATCTATTTAAATATAAAGTTTTGCTGTATGGGAGCTTGCTCCTAGTTGAGGAGGGGAAACAGGGGAGATTTTCCAACTGCAAAAATTGTTTGGTATGTTTTGCAAACTTTTGAGTTTTGTTGTTTTGACTAGTGCCCTCTCATGGTTTTCAGTGTTTTAAGGTTTGTATAATCATAATCCGATCGAACATGATGTGATTATTCATAATGAACCCTTTTAACTGCCTTTTGTTGGATGATATCAGTTGAAATGTAACAATTTATTCATAAAGTTTCTGTCTTATTCATCTTAGTTTTTAAAAATCCATGTTATTCATACAATACACAAAAAGTAATGTTTTTCTTTACTTTAGAAATGCTTCATATATAAAACAAAAATTATGTATAAAATCAGTGTGTGCATATGATGATAATTACAATCTTGCTTATGCTACCACGAGACATATGCACCCTTGGATGCATTGATGTCACTGATACATTGCTCATCCCTCCCTGCATATCTGATCACTGAATACAATTACATTCCTTTAAATCACTTTAAAATAGTATATATAGTTTTGTTTCTGTAGTTTTCCTATTAATATCATAGGAACATTGGTTCTGAATGCACAAAAAGAACCCGTAGCTTTCCTAGTTCTGCTTATTTCCCTACTGACTTCATAAACAGGATATCCTACCTAGCCAGAGCCTTACTTACTTTATTTGCTATACCATTTATAAGAATAACACTCATTTTATGTCTTTCACATACATTACTGAATTCGTTTTTAGTTCATGGTCTTCTTGATACCTCCAGAATGTGGTGTGAATCATCAATTACCCTTAAAAGAAATGTTGCATACCTAGATTCGTCAAAGCAATGTATATTCTCTCTTCAAATTTTGCTTTTTGTTTTTATGGATTTTTAAAAAAAAATATCCAGTTTCTGTATTTTTCTGAGTCCCATAGCCAAACACAACCATTCATTCATGTACATGAATAAACTGCAATTTGCTAGAAAAAAGACATAAGTGGTTCCACAATACAAATGCAAAGTAGATTACAAAAATGTAGTTGTTTCAAGTTTATGCCCTTTAACAGAATAAGGAATCATGAAAACACCTACACAAATAGAGCTGGCATAGTATTTAAACCATTTAATTCTACTTCAAAACAGTTCATAGTCTTTTCTTGGAATTAGAATGCTAAAATAATATTAAAACAATCTTACAGTATTCACTAAATGTGCTGTAAGAAAGTTTGAATGTTATTCATTTGCAAAAAAAAAAATGCTAAATTAATATTAAAACAATCTTACAGTATTCAGTAAATGTGCTGTAAGAAAGTTTGAATGTTATTCATTTGCAAAAAAAAAATGAGTATTATAATATTTTTATGAAAATCCGGGATAACTCAATGGCTTATGACAGTTTATATCCACAAATCTTTGGGGTTATTGTCTATATACATAAATCTTAGTGAAGACATGTTATTGTTATATGTTCAAATACTCAGATACTCTAACATTCCACTTTTAAATTTATAGTCAACTCTTTCCAGGGTTATTTTTTATAGTCAAACCCAATAAATACAGTATTTTGTGTTGCAATTAATAATTTAATTAACTTTAAATAATGCACCTGTCCAGGATGAATATAAATGAGACTCATTGAAGTAATCTTAGATATTTTTACACTGGAACAATTCATTAAGTTTGGGAAACATTATTTCCATTCCTACGAAGATGTCTGATCAACAGGGACCTGTTAAAAGTCTACTGCAAAATGTGTCTGACTTCTGACTCTGGAAATATTTGCCAAGGTACATTCCATACTGAATCAATAAGAAAGCAATACAAAATTGTTTACTTTCAGGGCATAGTATGTGGAGTCTTTGGTATCTTAAAAATTATCATTGGCCAATTTCTTCTGAGTGGATGCATTGACATATACAGTTGTCACTGAAACTGTTTTTCCACTGTAACATAGAATTACTGTGATTAGTAGAGAACATTGCTTGGGTTGTTCACTGGTTGGCAGGAAGCAGGAAAAGGAAACATGATGTATGACATACAGTAAATAATGAACCTTCTGTGCAGCTTTCAGCCATGGATTCTTATATACTTTGAATTCTATACATTAAAATCTTAAGTCATTTTACTTATGAGGATTCAAATTTCTGAGAGATGGATGCTCATTTTCATTTAATTAGATAAATGTGATGTTCATTCAGTAAATGTGATATTATTTTTAAAGAACTTCTGCATTATAGTTTGGCCTATCAGTTTATTACTCCATGCCATATGCACAAATAAATTGAATACCTATTTGCAATGGGATTGTATGCATATGCATCAGCTCTTCTGCATGCACAAATAAAGATTAGTAGATATTTATAATGAGAATTATTGTACTAAGCCTCATAAGTAAAAAACATTTCATGCAAGTGACTACTTTAATTGTTAAAAATTACATACAATTTGATAAAAACATGTAATTTCTAAAAACTATGAGTTTGTTTTTACAATAAAATAAATAGATAAATAAATTACTAAAAATCAAAACTACAGGGAAGAGCAACTTACTGTTCTTCCAGTTTTATTAAGGGACCCTCATAAAGAAATGTAATGTCCTTGAGAAAGAACAAAAAAAGAAAAAAACATCAAGACAGTTCAATATTTTAAACAATCAAGCATAACATTTACATTAAAATATGAAAAAGGACTTCAGTACTAATTTCAACATTCACTATCTTCATTAATATAGAATCTGTATTATAGACAGTGATACCTTTAGGTTAGTTTTCAGCATAAAGAAGTGGATGTCAAGATTTAGCATGGCTGTCCTTAGTATCATAAGAAATTGTAGATAAACTTTTGTTCTACATATTTCAGGAGAATAGTTATTTGACATTTACTTATGGTACAGCAGGGTAAGAAAATGGGATTCAGAAAGCAGAAAAGAATGTAACAGTCATGTTGAACCCAGCAATAATGTTTAGCTTAAGTTACAAGTTCTATAGTGTTGTATAACAGGAATGCAAATCTGCACAAAGGTATGATTCACGAATGAGATGTCTTTCAAAAGGAAATTAATTTGCCATGTCATCAGATGTTTCTCAAATGCAAGCAGCAGAAACAAAATGATTCAAATTAAAAAATATGTACTGAAGTAATTACTAAAGATTGACATTATTAAAATATAAATCTGCTCCTATACCGATTGTTCTTCCAAAGATACAACACAAATAAAAAAGTACAGGAGAACCTAGGATCTGTATAAATGCAAGAATTATTAACAGAACTATAGTAAAGGACTGACCCTTACATTAACAGTTGCTGATGTCAATTGTAAAATCAATAGTTCTAAAGTATTCAGTGAGTGGCATAACCAGGTTATGATATACCTAAGTAATGTGAATGTTAAATCATTTTTAAAGCATGTACACTTAATAAAATGGCACCAATCCTATTTTTACACTGGGTGAAGGTGTTATTTCAACTATAACAACCTCTTTGGATTTTGTGCCACTCCACTATCTTCTTTAAGAGTCATGTCTGATTTTAGTAGGTCTTGTCACATGGAATCCATCATCCTCTTGGAGGGACATCATTTAATACTCTTTTTTCTTTCCTTCTCTCCCAAATCTGCTGTAACTACTCATAATCTGCTTTCCTGCATATGTGATGAAGTCACTTTAGTCTGCTCTTCTTGGACTTCTCTGCAGTTGCATTTACTTTGGCTTCAACTTTGATGCCTTCTTTTTTCATATTCTTCACCACAGTGTGCATCCTTAATCCCTTTCAGTGATTTCATCTCTGTTATTTCAAGCTGTCACAGCTGCTCTGCCTTAATTACCTAGATCTCTGTGCTATACGGAACCTCTTGCCATACCATTTTTACACCTTACTGCTCACTTTCTTTGGCATTCAGCTGTCACACACTATCTCTGATAGCCAGCTGCAGCACAACTGATTAAAGTTCCGTCCTCTTCATTCAGAGTTTCTTTCTCCTTAGTCACACACTTGAACAGTTACAATGTTCTACTACTTTCCCATCTATCTCAGTTTTCAGCTTCTTCTGTTTTTTTGCATTTGCTGCCATAACCACTGTCTTGTCGATACACAGTTTTATCCCATGTGCCTTCCATTTTGTATTCCAGTTCCCTATCTTTTAAAGAAGGTCTTATTTAGAATATGCATGCAGTGTTGTATCATCTGCACACAGCAGCCTTCTGGAACTGTTCCTTCTGGCCTCTTAGCTGATGTAGTCCATCATCTGTAGGAATAGGAATGGGCTCAGAGCTGAACCCTGATATACATCCCCTCCCACTGGAAACACGTGGTAAACTTAAACATTGCACTAATTGTATCAGCGTTTCTAGGACTTTATAGAAGTACCCAGATCATCTTGCTTGGGATCTTGTCATATGCTTTCTCCATGTCTAGTCAGTGACAGTTTGACTCTTTCTTCATCTCCAACTTTTTAACCAACATCGGTCTGACTGCAGACATTGGAACATCTATACTGCATCTTAACCTGAATCTGAACAGCTCTGCTCGCATTTTCTTTCTCCTACTCTATGCATCAATCTTCAGCCCTTTTATGTAATGTGGCAAGAATATGATACCTTTGTACTATCTGCATTTGTGAATGTTGCTTTTGGTTTGGTACACTGGCAATGCAATGCTTATTTCCCTATTTTCTTAATACATATTTTATAACTTCTGTTACCACATACCACAACGAGTAACACCAGGAGCCATTCCCCACTCAGTGCACCCAAAATCTTATCTGCTGTGACTTGACTGAGCCAGCTAATTTACTTGGCTTCAATTTTCTTAATGCACTACATACTTCCAGGGTAAGATATGCTACCTCATTCATCATAGGGCCTGCATGTTTTTCTTCATTCAGACTTTTCTTCAAGAACTTCATCTATCATACCTTTGACGCCCCTTGGACTAGTGCATGCATTTTTACTGGCATGTCTTATGAATGGTGTGAGCCAACTGTTTTCTTTGGCTTGTCATTCTCCCTGCAGGCTGATATGACTTCTGTTTTACCATCTGCTGAGTCAGTTCCCAGGAGCTGGTAGAGGTTCTATGATGCTTTATTCTTTGCCATTGCAACTGCTCTCTTAGCCTCTTTTTTAACCAACTAGTATTTCTCCTTAGCCTCATCCATTTTCTCTGTCCTTCTTCTCCCTGCACAATACTCTTTTGACAGCTTCCTGGACTTCCAAATTCCACCACCAAGTTTTCCTTATGTAACTTATTCCCACACCTGACTTAGCTGTGGTTTTGTTCTAATGCCTTAACACACGGTGCTTTGAAATGCTAGCATTCACCTACTACTCTTTCTTTCTGAGATGCTAAAGCCATGCCATCAGCATTTCACTGAATTCCTGTTTTTTTTTTACTGTAATAGACTTCCAGGTCTTTAGCCTAGTTTGTGTTTATCAAAGATCCTTCTTTGACCACCTATAGGAGATGATTGTGGCCACTAGAAGATTATGTCGGTGGCTGACCATTTCAATAGTAATGCTTTTACCTCTCTGATTTGGCCTCAATGCCTTTTCTTACTAGAAAGAAGTCCACATGATTCACATACTGGCCTCTCTTGGCTTGCCATTTGATGGCCACATTAAGTCATTTGACAGAGAGAAGTCCAGAAGAACCTCTCCTACATTATTCCTGTTGTTATAACTATAGGACTAGACAATACTCCTATCCATTTCTGTTTGTACTGACATCAGCATTCAGACCACCCACTCTCCTGTAGAAGAAATCCTGAAACTGCTTCTTCAAAACACTCTTTTTCTTGCAATTGCAACCATGCAGTGAAGTATATGTTGAGATCAGAAAACCTGCTACACCTTTACATTTAAGTTTGATTGTCATTAATCTGTCATTGATTTGGATAACACCTCTAACTGATCTACAGGGGATTAATTTTTACCATGATACCAAACTAATTCTAACCAGCCCCCCCCCCCCAGTAAACAATGCTGGGTACTAGGTAAACAGACTTCAGTGCACTGCCCGTCCACTTTATCTGTTGGATGCACAAAATATCCATTGCCCCCCCTTACTCTCATAGGTTCATAGGTAGGTACTAGGCTATCGGCCCTGGGGCCTATATAAACCTAGCCAAAAAGGTTCCCTGGCTTTTGTCACCCAAGAAAATTATTTTCCTGTGCCCCTGTCAAGCAGTGCCACAGAAGTGATCCTCAGGATGAATTTTCTATTTCCCATCCAGGTCTTTCTTAAAGATGGCCAATGAGAAGCTTTGCTTAACATGAATGGGTAGTTTGTTCCAGAGTATGGAAGTCTCTGGGATAGGAATCTATCCCTCCAGCATGTTCTGTTTATTGCAGTGAGAAGGTTTAGGTCCCTAGAGTGTGTAGCTCGGCAGGATTGGGATTTCTTTAAGTGGAGCATGTCCAACAGTTCCGGGTTTGACATAGCTTTGTATGTTAGGCAGAGATCACCTCTGAGTAGGCAATATGCGATGGAGTAAAGCTGGAGTTTTTTGAGACGGTCTGTGTAGGGCATCTGTTTAAGGCTGGTAATCCTCTTTGTGAGGTATTTCTGTGGCCTTTCCAGTTGTTGTAGATGTCTTGTGAGGTACATACTAAAAGGGGCGTTGTACTCTATAAAGGGTCTAATGAGTGATGAGTAGAGGGGAACAATGACCTCTTTTTTCCTGGATGAGAAGCCTTTTGTGATGAGGTGTGCCACGTTGAAGGATTTCCTGACTAATGTGGTGATGTGGTTATCAAATGAGAGACTACTGTCCACCTGTGTCCTGAGGTCTCTTATCACACTTTCAGTATTTAGTGAGCTACCGCCTATGTGGTAGTTCATGGGCACAGAGTTTTTCCCAAAGGGGATGACAATGCACTTCTTGGCATTGAGCTTGAGGCCATGAATTTGACACCAAGCATCTGTCTCTGTGAGGCCCTTTTGTAGAATGTCTACATCATTAGGTGATTCTATTATGGCTCCCAGTTTACAGTCATCTGCAAACTTTGTTAGCCAAAGAACTTCTGTGTTGGCCTGTACTTCAGAGAAGTAGATGCCGAACAGGAGAGGACCCAGGACCGAACCCTGTGGTGTGCCATTCGTCACTGGTCTGAAGTTGGACTTGAAGGTGGCTTCTTTTACTGTGAGGGTTCTGTCAGTGAACCAGTTGGCCACCCATCTTGTGACATAGGGATTTATGGCCAGTTTAGTGAGTTTATCTATAATTCCAGAGTGGGGGATGGTACTGAAAACCTTGGCAAGGTCAAGATAAGCTGTGTGCACTATCTTGCCCTCATCTACGGCACTAGTGACTGCTTCAAATAAGTCAATTAGGCTTAGTAGACATGGTCTACCTTTTACAAACCCAAACTGAGTGGGGTCCAGGGTTTGGCGGTTACCTATGTCTTTGTTTATAAGCTACAAAATGATACATTCCATGGCCTTGCAGACCAGGTTCATCGGGCTAATGGGGTGGTAGTTTCCAGGGTCCATGGTGGCACCCCCTTTATGGAGTGGGATAACTGTCACTGCGCATCATTACATAGGCACATAGCCTGAATTGAGGCTATGATTGAACATGGTACTTAGGTGGGGGTGCCAGTTCATTCTGTAGTTCTGTAGTTCATGCAGTATGCAGCCTGGGATGCTGTCTGGTCCCATGGATGCTGTGCACTTGGCTTTGGAGAGTGCAGTCATTACTTGTTCATCTGTGATTACATGGGCTTTGCATTCTTCCAGTATTAAGATGGGCCCTTTGAAGAGTGAGGGGGGGTGAAGTTAGCACTGGACCTATCTACCAGGATGATGGCAATATCAGTTGGATCTGTGTATTTAGTGTCATTGTGCTGTAGCTAAGAGCAGATCTGAGTGTTACCATTGAGATTCTTGACATAGCTATAGAATGCATTCCTCATGTCATCCATCTACAAACTGTACCAATCAGTGAAGCTATATACACAAAGGTGTTGACATATAGCAGTCCAGCATTTGGGGTGTTATTCACAGTCATAACACAAATGTGTTAAGGCTATCCACTCTGTCCATGAATGAGCACGGGTAATCCACATTTCATAGATACCACTTGCACTAATACATGATGGCCACAAATAAGCTTAAGCAAATGAAGTCATAATGAGATGTGAATAAGAAATGATATAAAGCAGCATAGGCTAATAAAACATTCTCTCATCTACTTGCAATTCATGGTTACATTATTCCTGCATTTTCACACCATCTGCAGATTCATTATATAAAGAGGAGTCACACCTATTCTATCTACCTTGCAAGTATTGAAGAAGCTGTCATTACTGCTAGCCTTGCTATTTCCCATTGTGATCTGCTTCTGCTGTTTGAGCCAAAACCACTTGCACCCAGCTATGCTCATCAGCCAAGAAGGCAGAGATATAAGCAGAGAATACCTGATTATAATTTAGATAAGCAGGAGATACTAGACAGTTTTGGAGTGGACATGAATATTATAAGGGTATTAGTGAGTATGTATGACCTCCCACAGGGTTATTGGAGGAAAATGGACTTCGTATCCCTGAATATACTCAGGTATGTATAGCCCTCACAATATTTGCCACAGGAATATTCCAGAGACAGACTGGGAGCACATTGGCTATTGCACAGGATTCTGCCTTAAGGATACTGTAGCAGTTCTTGGATGTACTGTTGGTATGTGTGGATTAGTATATCTGTTTCCTAGTGTCACCTCAGGACCAAGCCCAGGCTATACATGCCTTTTATGAGGTGGCATATTTTCCTGAGATACTCAGTGTAATGGATTGTACCCTTATTACAATTAGGGCCCCTTCTTGCCCACAGAGTAAGTGGTACTACAGTAGGAAGGGCTACCATATCATCAATTGCCAAGTAGTGTGTGATGCATGGGGGTGCACCACCAATATCTCTGCCCAGCATCCTAGCAGTGCATATGATTCCCACATCTGGCACACAAACTCATTCTACTCCCTCTTCCTGCATGGTAGGATGCCCAGTTGTCATCTTGTTGGTGAGTGGAAAATATCTTTTTCTGATTTTTCTATTTTATTTAAGAATATATTCATGGTAAAATGTACTGCTGAATACTACAGCACTTTATTTGCCTCCACCTTTTTTGTTTCCCTTTATATTTCAGGAGAAGCTGGATATCACTGGAGCCATGGCTCATGACACAAATGAGAAATACAAGTGGAACTTCTCAAGACAACTTTAATACAGCCCTGTCCCAGACCTGTATTGGCACTGTGAAGGTCTTTGGACTCCTGAAGAATTAGGTTCCTGGATGAGTCTAGGGGTGCCTTTTAGTATGATCCATGTATTGCATGCAGGATGTTTACTGCATGCTGCATTCTGCACAACATGATCACGCTGTCTGTTATTCTAAAATTGTATTAGTTCTGGTTTAAGTACTTGGGCTTCAGGCCAGCTATTTTATATTAAGAAGGTGTGGTCTGCATTCCTGTGGGAAGAGAGGGTAGATTCTGCCCTTCTGAGCTGGGAGTTTCTGGTTAAAGGCTTATTGTGCCTGCTTATTTGAACTGTTTCTTTCTGAAGTTGGTACACCTTGTTTGCTGTAGCATAGACTAAATTCAGACCTGGTGAATCTAGCTTTGGTTGTATAACTTGAGCACTAATCCAGATCATCTTTTTTGGAGAAGGTTCCACTGCACCCTACTGGCATGAGTGTCCAGTTAGAACTTGTCTGATTGAAGACTGCTGGAATGAGGTTCAGTTTTTAGCTTTTTATTGGTTAATTGGCTAATTCATTTAAATCAGTGTGCCATTTGCTACTGTTATATTAAAAAAAAATACACTTTATGCATCACCGCTTAGCTAGGATTAAACTATTTCCAGTGCCATAAAGTCTGCTCTTTAAATTTTCCCTTAAAACTAGCTAGTTTTTTAGTTTTAGCACTCAAATCTGTTTCTTTGAGCTCAGCACTTGTTCAGAACTTATTGTAAGCACTAAATAAGCTCCAAGTTACTACATCACTCAACTTTCCTCACTTGTCTAGAGGAAAACAGTTTTTAGTACTTAATAAATAAACACCTATCCAGGCATGTCTAAGGGTCAGCTCCCATTGTTTTCTCCTGTCTACCTGATGAATCTTGGCATCTTGAGGCAATGCAGCAATTGCCTCATGTACACAGACAACCGTCTCCTCCTACCACCCAACACTACAACCTGTGAGAGGTGCACTTATATAGCCAAACTGGAAGCACAACTCTCTTCACCCAAGACTGGACTAGACAGTCAAGAGAAGAAGGTAAACAATTGCACCAGACCACACTCATCACATAGTCCCTCAAAACCTACACCATCAAAACAGACACTTAGAAACACAAAACACACACCTACATTCATGGAGGCTCTCAATAAAAATCTGTTCAAGCAATAGAGACCTCCAAAGCAGAAACACAAGCAACCTCCACCCCCCAACACAACCCAAATGACAAATAGCCCACAAACTCAGTGTGCCTCTGAACCACAGCCCATAAGACATAACAATGTACCCAACACTCTAGTCATAGGCACTCTATATTCAGGCACATTGATGTTCCACTCACCAGGCTAAACAAGGAGAAAGTTACTGTCAGCACAATGTCAGGTGCCAGAATCTGCCACATAATGCACACACTCAGGTCACTCCACAACAAGTACAAATATGACTCTGTCACTGTCCATGTTGGTGTGAATGACCTGAGACGTAAATCCCTGGACTACATGAAAAGAGACATGGAGGAGCTCTCCAATCTTGTAGCCCAGGCAGGTATGACCCTAGCCATGAGTAGCATCCTGCCATCCCCCAGAATGATACCACAGCACAAGGACAAAATGATTGACTTCAACAATTGGCTAAGCTTCTGGTGTCATTCTAAAGGGATCCAGTTTCTGTCTGCCTGGGTTGATATGATCAACAGACCACGATGCTTTGCCAGAGATGGCCCTTGGGATTCTGGATACTGGCTAACGCTCTTGCCACCCCTATAGTGCCTTTTTAGACAAGGTTCAAATGACAAATTCACCACCGTAACAGGTACAAGTAAGCAAAATCTGAAAGTAATGCTACTCAATGCTAGAAGTTTAAACCTCAACATGCATTCACTCGAGGCACTTCATAAAATGGAGAACATAGACATCTGTGCAGTGACAGAGGCCTGGTTCAATGCTCCAGAGAGCACCTCTGCATTACCAGGCTATAATTCATACCACACCTTTCGGCCATCTAACCTGGACTGAAACACTAAAGGCGGAGGCGTGTCCATATTCATTAAGGATATCCACACCTCCAGGCTAGTTGCTCAGCATAATGCATCAGAGATTATCCAAGTGCAACTAACACTGGGCAAGACCACAATCCAAATTGTAACTTGCTAGAGATCCCCACCATGCCCTAGGATTCCACTTCTCATTTCTTAACACACTGGAAAATATTAGGGTACAACCAACACCCTCATAATGAGCGATTTCAACTACCCCACCATTAACTGGGAAACTACTCATGTACCAACTCTTTTGGTCAGTGTGTTCTGGAATTCATAAATGCCAATGCCTTTGATCAACTTATCCACACCCCCACCAGGGGCAGCAATATCCTAGACCTGGTCATTACCAACATGGGTGACCGGTGTTCCAAACCAGAGGTCAATTCCTTGTTGGTCAGATCCAACCAAAAGCTAATCACCCCAGACATCCACATCCCACCCCCCCATTAGAAAAAATACCATAAACCATTTCTCCTAAGCCAACTTCATGCTTCTTAAGACAGAAGTGACAAACTTCACGACACCCATGCAGACAAACAATAGAGGTATGACTGCTGAATCCTGCACAAATGCACTTAAAAGCACTTACACGAGTGCATGGTTTGTGCTTTCCCTAACAGAACCAAGATGCTATCCTCCAAAAAAAGGAAGCCAATCTGGTGATCCCCTGCCATAAACAAACTCTACAACAGAAGAAAGAAACTGTTGCAACTGAGATCCCTCATAAAATCTTCCAAAACTAGTTACGAAAACAAAATTGCCACTGATTCTAAAGACAACCACAAAGCATTCTATAGCTATGTCAAGAATCTCAATGGCAACACTCAGATCTTCTCTGAGTTATAGCACAATGGCACTAAATATACAGAACCAACTGATATTGCCAACATCCTGGCAGACAGGTTCAGTGTTAACTTTACCCCTGTCTCACCCCCTAAAAGGCCCATCTCAATACAGGAAGAATGCAAAGTTCCTGTAATCACGGCTGCACAGGTAAAAACCACACTCTCCACAGCCAAGAACACATCATCCATGGGACCAGACAATATCCCAGGCTGCATTCTACATGAACTACAGAATGAACTGGCACCCCACCTAAGCACAATGTTCAAAAAGGCCTCACCTCAGGCTTTGTGCCCACTAAATGGCACACAGCGATGATTATCCCACTCTACACAGGGGGAGCCACCACAGACCCTGGGAACTACTGCCCCATTAGCCTACCGAGCCTGGTCTGCAAGGCCATGAAATGTATCATCATGGAACTTATAAACAAAGACATTGGTAATTTCCAAACTCTGGACCCCACTCAGTTCAGGTTTGTAAAAGGCAGATCATGTCTCCTAAACCTGATAGACTTCTTTGAAGCAGTCACCAAAGCCATAGACGAGGGTAAGGTGGTTCACACAGCCTAACTAGATCTCGCCAAGGCTTTTGACACCATCCCCCACTCTGAAATTCTAGATAAACTCATTAAACTAGGTATAAATCCATTTGTCACAAGATGGGTTGCCAACTGGCTCACTGACAGAAACCACACTGTGAAAGTAGCAGACTCCAAATCTGACTTCAGACCAGTGACAAGTGGAGTACCACAGGGTTCGATCCTGCATCCTCTCCTGTTTGGCATCTACTTTTCTGAAGTACAGGTTAGCACAGAAGGTCTTTGGCTAATGAAGTTCACAGATAATGCAAACTAGGAGCCTTTATCGAAACTACTAACAATGTGGACATCCTACAAAAGGGCCTCACTGAGACAGATGCCTGGTGTCAAAGCCATGGCCTTAAGCTCAATGCCAAAAAGTGCATTGTCATCCCCTTTGGTAAAAACTCTGTACCCAAGAGCTACCACATAGGTGATAGTCTACTTAACACCAAAAGTGTGATAAGAAACCTTGGGACACAGGTGGAAAGTAGTCTCTCCTTTGATAATCACATTGCCACAGTGGTCAGGAAATCCTTCTACATGACACACCTCATCACAAAAGGTTTCTCATCCAGGAAAAAAAGAGGTCATTGTTCCCCTATACTCGTCACTCATTAAACCCATTATAGAGTACAATGCCCCTTTTGGTATGTACCTCACAAGACATCTACAACAACAACTGGAAAGACTGCAGAAATACCGCACAAAGAGGATTACTGGCCTCAAACAGATGTCCTATGCAGACTGTCTCAAAAAACTCCAGCTTTGCTCTGTCACATATCGCCTACTCAGAGGCGATCTCTGCCTATCATACAAAGCTATGTCAAACCCAGAGCTGTTGGACATGCTCCACTTAAAGAAATCCCAATCCCTCCAATCTACATGCTCTAGGGACCTAAACCTTGTCACCGCAATAAACAGAACATGCTGGAGGGATAGATTCCTGTCCCAGAGACTTCCCATGCTCTAAAACAAACTACCTATCTATATCAAACAAAGCTCATCATTAGCACTGTTCAAGAAACATCTTGATTATTGGATGGGAAACAGGAAATTCACCCCAGGGATCACCTCTGGGGCTCTGCTCGACAGGGGCACAGGAAAATAATTTTCTTGGGTGGTGAAAGCCAGGGTACATTTTTGGCAAGGCTTATATAAGCCCTAGGGTCAGTAGCCTAGTACCTACCTATGAACCTATGAACACACCAGTCTGATGGTGAAGTGACCCATGCTGTCACTGTAACTATCAGTTCCTGTCCTACTATGGCTAATGCTGACCAGCTGGCGACAGTAGTAAGGGAGCCTGTGTGATAGGCTCAAGCATGGCATACAGCAACACAGGTAAAGAGGCAGTGTCTAGTCCAGAACAATGCACCATAATATTCAGGTTAATTTTTCCTTTCTTGTGAAAAACACAAAGACTCTAATTGACGCACAAAGTGGTATCTGTGGACTATGCTGTATGGTGCATGGTTTAATGTCATTGTTCATATGATACTCCTTATTTTCAAATAATTAATTTTTTATATCAGAACAATTAATCATATTATTTTCAGTAAAAGTCATGCCCAGCTGCTCATGGACTCCTGTTCAATTATGTCATAAGGTATCATTTTGCACAATAAAATCTAGTCATGTGGCGTGCTTAACTATGTGTATATTGGGAGTCCTAAAGTAGTACAGTTAGTAAAAAGTGCTAATTCAGTATTTAACATGAGTTCATACCTTGCAATTGAATGAAATTGTATCATGTATTTTTTTTATATATCATGCAATGTTTTCTCAGTTTGACCTATGTTGCCTATTGAGGTACTACACATCAAATTATTTTACTTTGTCAAACACAATCATTTTTAACTTCAGTGACAGAAAATATAATTTGTGCTTTGGTGAGGGTGAATTGGCAGAAGTGTTTTTTTTGCATTTATTTATTGGCATTTGTTAAGCGGGATAGTCTACTAGGCCTGGACGAGTCCATTTTCATTGGAGGCCCGGGGAGAAAAGCTCCACAATACAAAGGACAATATATAAAATATAAAATATAAATTATAAGAGTTGACAAAGGGTAACCATTTACTATTATATAACTCAATAGGACATGCACAGGAAAAAATAAAATAAGAATTGCAAAAATTATAAGTGAGAATAGGATTTTTTAACAGTTGCAATTGCACAGTGATTGTAATACAGAGTAAGCTAAATTCAGATTCAAGGTAAACATTGTTTAACACATGTCATACAGTTGTAGGAACTGAAGCATACAACACTGAGAGGTTAGTAGGTGTTAGCAGAAAGAAGGGAAGAAAATGTTAAGAGTAAAAAGCAAGATCACAAAGTCATGTATTATAGGGTGAGAGGTTAGAGCAAGAGCAGGTCCAGATTGCAGAAAGGTTGTGTTGAAGAGAGTTTTTGAATGAGAAAATGTTTTGGTTAGATCTAATAGCTAGTGGTAAGGTGTTCCAGGCTCTGGCCGCAGAAAAAACACAAAGTAGTTGTCCATCAGGATCGATATGTTTGTGTACTTGCAGGAGGAGTTGACTCTGGGATCTAAGAGATCTGTTACATAGATGGTTGCTAAACAATGAGAGAGCAGGATAAGCAGAGGGTATGTATATTGGTTTATGGACTATTCTTAGTTGCAGGTAGGAAAGATAATGAGGGAGATCAAGCCATTTGAGGGAGTGTAAGGCTGTACAGTGATGGGATGAATAAAACAAAATAAACTAAGTCAGTCAGCCAGCAGCACAGTGAAACATTTAATCCACAGCAATGTACTCTCCAGAATCAAGGTAAAGGTTAAGCGCTTTTGTCTGAATCATCAAACATCTTCAGAACCAAATTAACCAATTAATTAACCATTTAAAAACAAAACCCAGAACTTACATGCCCCTTTTATAAACCAATGAATGAGCATAAATACATTAGAATTTTTAAAAACAATGACTATTATAAAGTTCATGAATGTGTAAACATATTACACTAAAAATTATATTAAAAAATGTATATAAATTAAACTTTTAGTGCTCCTCTTTTTAATTCACTAGTAATAGAAATACTCTCATTCAATCCTGGCAGTTTGGTAGCATCAAACCTGAGCTGCCATTTCATTTTCCTATGCAGGACTTCATTTTCCCAATCCCCAGCAGTGTCTTCCATTGACAATTGTTCTAAGATCAAAAATACAAACTTTTTAAAACCAAGACAGTAAACTGAATGTCTGGCTACTGCTCTTTTACTACCTTTTTTCTTAATACTATATAAATGCTGATAAACACGTTGTTTTAGTGAATTGTTAGTTTTTCCAATATAAAACACGTTGCAACTGCAGCACATAGCCAAATAGATAATTCTTTGCACATTGCAATTCAGCCCTTTTTATCTATTCCACACTTTAATCTTGCTTGGCACCTCACCGTTCCTATCAGTGTTAATAAAACCACAGTAGGAACAATGTTCACACTTTCTAGATAAAGAGGTACCACCCAGGTTACCTGCGTTTTCCAACAACCCTTTAAAATGTATTGTTTCTGTATGTAAATGTTGGTCTAGTGTTAAAAATCTGACAAATATCACTACCAGCATGTAAAAGTGTCCAATTTTTAAAAATAATTTTTTCAACTTCCTTTGAATATATGGTGTAGTGCATTATCATATTGTTGCTGGGTTGAAAGCCAGAAGTACCAGTCCTGTTAACAAAATCAAGCTGAATATTGAACCCAAACTTAATAATAGGTGCAAATCTATTCTGTCTACCCGCCCAGACTTCAGTAGTGAGCTTATCCAAAAGGTTGCATGGATATTCTCGTTCCATGAACATTTCTTTTAATACTGAAAATTCCTTTAAACACTCTGAATTTTTAGATGTAAGTCTAGAGACATAAATCTACTGACTCTTAGCAATGCCTTTCTTTTCATGCATAGGATGGCAACTCAAAAAGCATTGTTCCTACTGTAGTTTTATAAACACTGATAGGAACGGTGAGGTGGTAAGCAAGATTAAAGTGTGGAATAGATATATAATTAAAAAGAAGAGCACTAAAAGTTTAATTTATGTACATTTTTTAATATAATTTTTAGTGTAATATGTTTACACATTCATGAATTTTACAATACTCATTGTTTTTAAAAATTCAAATGTATTTATGCTCATTCATTGGTTTATAATAGGGGCGTGTAAGCTCTGGGTTTTGTTTTTAAATGGTTAATTAATTGGTTAATTTGGTTCTGAAGATGTCTGACGATTCAGACGAAAGTGCTTAACCTTTACCTTGATTCTGAAGTGTACTTTGCTGTGGATTAAACGTTTCACTGTGCTGCTGGCTGACTGACTTGGTTTATTTTGTTTTATTGGATGAGTTTACCTGATTGAGCACTGTGTGTATTTATTTCTTGGTTACAGTGATGGGATGAATGTTTAGCATTTATAGCAAATTGACTACTTTGTTGTAGCACATTTCTAGTTTGGCTTTTAAGGTGGATTGAAGGTTAGTTAGTAATGGGACACCATATAAGAGCATGGGAAGTAAGTAAGTAGTGAGAAGGGTTTGTTTGGTGGAGAGGGTAAGAAAGTCATTGTGCCTGTAAAGAATGCCAGTGTTTTGGTGATTTTTTTTTTGATAATATTCTGGATGTGTAAGTCGAAATTGAACCGCTCTTCAATTATTACTCCTAGAAGTTTAGTGTGAGTGACGACATCTATTACAGTTTTGCTTTGGGAAAAATGGAAAACAGACTTGTCTATAAGCATTTTTTTCCTGGGGGTGAAAAGAAGAAGTTTGGATTTATTAGGGCTAAGGAACAGGCACTTGTTACTAAGCTAAGATTCTATAATTGTGAAGGCTGATTGGGTGATATGCTGAAGATCAGACAAGGAGTTGGCAGAGCAGATGATGGTTGAGTTGTCAGCATATTGTATAAGTGTGCATTGACTGCATGGTGACTGGAGGCTATTAATAAAGATGCTGAAGAGGAGCAAACATAATATGGAGCCTTGGAGACCACCGGTGGGATTGTTGAGGTAAGAGGACAGGGAGTTCTTCCATTTAACTGACTATTGCCTGTCTGATGGATATCTATAGAACCAGCTGAAAGAGGGAAGAGAGACAGCAATTTTAGAGAGATGGCATAGAAGTAAGGGGTGAGAGACTCTATCAAAAGCTTTTGATAAGTCTAGAAATAGAGATGAAATGATTTTGCTCGAGTCTCAGGCCTTGTTGACTATGTCCATGAAAGAGATCGAGGTGGTCATGATGCTATGACCTGGCCTGAAGCTGTGCTGTGTAGCGGTTAAGATGTGATTATTGAGCAAAAAGTTTAATAGTTGGATGTGAATACGTTTTTCGAGGACATTGGAGATGGGGGAGAGAATGGTGATAGGTCAGTAGTTATGGAGATCGGAACAGTTGTACCTTTATGCAGAGGTAGAATAAATGCTTTTTTCCAGATTTTTGGGAATAAGATTCAGGATGGAGTGGTTGACAAGTATCCTGATTGGGTAGGTGATGGTATCAGCAGCTAAGATTAAATAATCTATAGGTAGGTTGTTGGCTGCAGTAGCACAAGGTTTGAGTTTTAATAGATGTATTTTTATAGTAGGGATTGAAACAGGATTGATTGTGAATGTAGGTGTTGGATAAGTGGCAGTTTTATGTGAATTGAATGAGGAGGGTAGGGGGAGGAGTCTTTGGGAAGGGGAGTTGTAGATAGGATGTTATCTGAAAGTTTGTCACAGTGAGGTTGGGGAATGCTGGCAGTGATATTTGCTATTGAGTTAATAAAGTGAGGGCTGAAGAGGTTGAACAATTGAACAGCAGTATTATCTGGGAAAATGCAAGGTTTATTATTACTGCCAGAATTTTGGAAAGATGATACAGATGTCCAGAATTTCTTGGGTTTATATTTGTGGTTAGATTGGAGTGCTAAGAAATAATGCTTTTTATCACTGTTTGCACACCTTTTAAATTTGTGGCGTAGTTGCTTAAATTTCATGAAAGTCTGGGATTTTTGTGTTTCTGCCATAGGTTCCAGATTTTGTCCCTGTTTTATATTAGTTCTTTAGTAGACTTACTTTGCCATGGGACATGGTTGGTTTTGATGGGCCTAGTGATAAGGAGTGTGAGGCTGTTAAGGGTATCTGCCAATGTAGTATTAAAGTACTTCACTGTGTCATCTAGTGGTGCAGTTTTAGGGATGCTCCAGTTCATGATTTTCAGTAGGTCAGTGAAAGATTGTGCTTTAAAGTTGGAGAGGTTATGTGTGTGTTTATAAGGATGTTCCTTGTGGAGGGTTGGAGAAGATCTAAGAACAAAGGCAGGGAGTGTTTGAAGGTACCGGCTCTGGAATTTTCTTAGATCGTAAACTAGTATCCAGTCTAGAACTGAGCCACTAGTATTTTCTTTATTAAATCTGGTTGGGAATGTGATGAGTTGAGTAAAGTTGAATAAATTAATATTAGAAAAAGGGAAATGAGGAGAGAAAAAGAGACAATTTATATTAACATCTCCTAGAATGATTGTTTCATTTTTGATTGTATGGTAAATCAATAAAATGATTTCTTCTAGGACAGGAATATTATTGCCTGGGGGTAGATAGAAGGCTATGATGCAGAGACTTTTAGATTTATTTTCAGAAAGAAGATTAGAATATAAGCATGTTCAGCTGTGGCATGGTATTTGTGTAAGGTGTAACACTGCAATGCCACCACCTTTTTTATGAAATCTGATGATGTTGAAGCCAGGAGGGAGGAATTTGGAATCTTTAACATTAGGTTTTAGTCAGGCCTTACTGGCAGCAATGATATCAGGTTAGTTGAGTGTTATCCTGCCATGAAAATCTGACACCTTATTTTGAATGCTTTGGAGGTTGAGGGTAATAATTTTTAAGGCTTTACAGGAATTAAAGCAATGGCAGGCTATGCATTCTATGTAGCTGCCAGCTGTAACAATGCCAATTCATACAACATTAATGGTGTTATTGACTGCTGTCTTATGTTATGACATACAGATTTCTTCCCACAGTTCCATGAGGTTTGAAGCAATACCATGACAGGAATTGAATGCATACAGTTACTAAATATACAAAGCCCCCAGCCCTTTTTTTCAGTGACTTACTCTCCTTTGAGTTAAACATTGACCTGTCTATGTAAAGATCAGATTGTAAATAACAGAAATGTCACATTTGAATCACAGTAGATCAAGATTAAATGTGCCATACATTTCTTCTAAAGACAGGCTATGTAATTTTTAAGAGGGACTGTCATGTGAACTAGATAGTGAGTTGGTTTAATGTGACTTACTTGATTCAGGTGATCTGGCAAACACTAATCTGACACTGATGCGGAACTGTGACAGCAACTTCAAATGAGAAGTTTTACTGATGAATATGAAGACTGACATGGCCTGCATGAAATCTAGTGTGCTTGTTCCTCCCAACAAGCACTTGTAGTCTCATGTGATCTGCCCCAACATGTCCAGACAGTATCCTGTCCTATTCCTCTTCCAAGATTGACTTCTACTAATGGTTGGTGAGTCCTAACTAGCATATGAATTGAGGCAGCCACAGATGATTGGTGTGCCACAGTACTACACATCAATGTGATCATGGCATTATCTCTACTCTGTGTCATTTCCATGTAGAGCTGGAAATCCTCTCATAAGCCCTGGAGAACTCTGACCATTTCTAGCTGACTCTCTGTGGTATGGTCTTAGCCCTAACAATTTCACAGCACTTTTGCTGCTTGGCAACCAATGCTTTATGTGTTTCCTGGGGTATCTGTGAGAAATTCCTATGCCTGGCACCCCTTTCAAAAGGTGTGACTGTGAACACTCTTACCTCTAAATGTCTGCATACATCCTGAAAGCTTTCATCTGGGTTTGGAGATACTAGTGTAGACATGCACAGGTTTTCTACTTGAACATACATGAGTATAATGTCAGCATGTGCTTGACTTTGTGATGCAATGTTACTCTATACTGTGGGGTGTGAAAACCTGCCATTAATCTTGGGGACTGTGTGACACTTTCCACAGGCTGCCTCATAAATATAACTATGTTATTATCATCATCTTCAACAGCCATTCTTCTGCTGATATCCTCCAAATGTATTAGTATAGTGGAACTGTTTATTTCTGCTGCTGCCCAAGTAAAAATGATGGGAAAACATTACTAATAAAATAATAACATTCACTACTGCATGTTTAGTGCTAGTGCTGTGTCTCCTTTTAATTAACAACCTTTATTCAAATTGGAACCTTAGTTTGAGAGACAGCCTTACAGAACTATCTTCAAGTTTATAGAGCTGAGTATATTTTCTGTGTTATTCTGTATCATAGAGCTAAATTGTCTGCTTGATATCTGTTTCTTACTGCTCTGCAAATATATAGAAAACAGTATATATATATATATGTTTATAATTTGCACATTCCTTACATCTGTGTTGAAACTGTTCCCCCAACCCCCTCATTTCTTGCCTTGTCTTTCAGCTGATATAATTTACCTAGTGCTGTGTCTCCTTTTAATTAACAACCTGTATTCAAACTGGAACCTTAGTTTGAGAGACAGCCTTACAGAACTATCTTCAAGTTTATAGAGCTGAGTATATTTTCTGTGTTATTCTGTATTATAGAGCTAAATTGTCTGCTTGATATCTGTGTCTTACTGCTCTGCAAATATATAGAAAACAGTATATATATTTTTTATAATTTGCACATTCCTTACATCTGTGTTGAAACTGTTCTCCCACCCCCCTCATTTCCTGCCTTGTCTTTCAGCTGATATAATTTAGCTAGTGCTGTGTCTCCTTTTAATTAACAACCTGTATTCAAACTGGAACCTTAGTTTGAGAGACAGCCTTACAGAACTATCTTCAAGTTTATAGAGCTGAGTATATTTTCTGTGTTATTCTGTATTATAGAGCTAAATTGTCTGCTTGATATCTGTGTCTTACTGCTCTGCAAATATATAGAAAACAGTATATATATTTTTTATAATTTGCACATTCCTTACATCTGTGTTGAAACTGTTTCCCCACCCCCCTCATTTCCTGCCTTGTCTTTCAGCTAATATAATTTAGCTAGTGCTGTGTCTCCTTTTAATTAACTACCTGTATTCAAACTGGAACCTTAGTTTGAGAGAGAGCCTTACAGAACTATCTTCAAGTTTATAGAGCTGAGTATATTTTCTGTGTTATTCTGTATTATAGAGCTAAATTGTCTGCTTGATATCTGTGTCTTACTGCTCTGCAAATATATAGAAAACAGTATATATATTTTTTATAATTTGCACATTCCTTACATCTGTGTTGAAACTGTTCCCCCACCCCCTCATTTCCTGCCTTGTCTTTCAGCTGATATAATTTAGCTAGTGCTGTGTCTCCTTTTAATTAACAACCTGTATTCAAACTGGAACCTTAGTTTGAGAGACAGCCTTACAGAACTATCTTCAAGTTTATAGAGCTGAGTATATTTTCTGTGTTATTCTGTATTATAGAGCTAAATTGTCTGCTTGATATCTGTGTCTTACTGCTCTGCAAATATATAGAAAACAGTATATATTTTTTTTATAATTTGCACATTCCTTACATCTGTGTTGAAACTGTTTCCCCACCCTCATTTCCTGCCTTGTCTTTCAGCTGATATAATTTAGCAAGTGCTGTGTCTCCTTTTAATTAACAACCTGTATTCAAATTGGAACCTTAGTTTGAGAAACTATCTTCAAGTTTATAGAGCTGAGTATATTTTCTGTGTTATTCTGTATTATAGAGCTAAATTGTCTGCTTGATATCTGTGTCTTACTGCTCTGCAAATATATAGAAAGCAGTATATATATTTTTTTATGATTTGCATATTCCTTACATCTGTGTTGAAACTGTTTCCCCCCCCCTAATTTCCTGCCTTGTCTTTCAGCTGATATAATTTAGCTAGTGCTGTGTCTCCTTTTAATTAACAACCTGTATTCAAACTGGAACCTTAGTTTGAGAGACAGCCTATCTTCAAGTTTATAGAGCTGAGTATATTTTCTGTGTTATTCTGTATTATAGAGCTAAATTGTCTGCTTGATATCTGTGTCTTACTGCTCTGCAAATATATAGAAAACAGTATATATATTTTTTATAATTTGCACATTCCTTACATCTGTGTTGAAACTGTTTTCCCTGCCACCCTCATTTCCTGCCTTGTCTTTCAGCTGATATAATTTAGCTAGTGCTGTGTCTCCTTTTAATTAACAACCTGTATTCAAACTGGAACCTTAGTTTGAGAGACAGCCTTACAGAACTATCTTCAAGTTTATAGAGCTGAGTATATTTTCTGTGTTATTCTGTATTATAGAGCTAAATTGTCTGCTTGATATCTGTGTCTTACTGCTCTGCAAATATATAGAAAACAGTATATATATTTTTTTATAATTTGCACATTCCTTACATCTGTGTTGAAACTGTTTCCCACCCCCTCATTTCCTGCCTTGTCTTTCAGCTGATGTAATTTAGCTAGTGCTGTGTCTCCTTTTAATTAACAACCTGTATTCAAACTGGAACCTTAGTTTGAGAGACAGCCTTACAGAACTATCTTCAAGTTTATAGAGCTGAGTATATTTTCTGTGTTATTCTGTATTATAGAGCTAAATTGTCTGCTTGATATCTGTGTCTTACTGCTCTGCAAATATATAGAAAACAGTATATATATTTTTTTATAATTTGCACATTCCTTACATCTGTGTTGAAACTGTTCCCCACCCCCCCTCCCTATTCTTGGTTGTAGTTTAAATTTGGTGGCTTTTGCAGTGCCTGCCCCACTGTAGATTTGATCTAAGACACTCCCCCAGGACATCTCTTTACCGCATTCTACCTAATAAACCCTTTCTGCACTTGCTTTTAGTCCTTTTTAATTTAATTACATTTTTCAAACTGTGTGTGGACTAATATTGCTACATATTCAAGTGTGCCAGCTTGCACTGCATGAGAATTGTATTTACTACTGCTTTTGCTACTTTTCTAAAAAAAAAAAAAAAAAAAATTCTTCTGCTTTTACTGTACTTGTGTTTCTTCCTACTTTATTTTGCTTTTGCATCATCTTAAAAGTTCTCAATTGTATTTATTACTGCTTGGTGTAACTCATTCTAAGCCTTTTAGTTTAAACACTTGGGCTTCAGACCAGTTGTTTTACATTGAGAGGGTTTGTGGTCTGCACTGTAGTGGCAGAACAGGTAGCTTACATCCTTCTAAGTTGGGAACTGCTGATTGAGGGCTCAGTGTCTGTTATTCTAAAAGTATATTAATTCTGGTTTAAGCACTTGGGCTTTCAGGCCAGTTATTTTACATTAAGAGGGTTCATGGTCTGCACTCTTGTGGGAGGAGAGGCTGGACTCTGCCCTTCTGAGCTGGGAATTTCTGGTTGAAGACTTATAGTGCATGTATATCTGAATTTCTTCTTACTGAAATTGGTACACCTTGTTTGCTGTAGCATAGACTAGATCCAGGCCTGCTGAATCTAGCTTTGTTTGTATAACTTGAGCACTAATCCAGGCATTATTTAAAGTATTCAGTTGTATTTATTACTGCTTGGTAGTAACTTGGTTAAAGTGTAGCTATCATTCTAAGTCTTTTGGATTAAGCACTTGGGCTTCAGACCAGTTGTTCTACATTAGGAAGGTTTGTGGCATGCACTGTGGTGGCAGGACAGGTAGCTTTCATCCTTCTAAGTTGGGAACTGCTGATTGAGAGCTCAGTGTCTGTTATTCTTAAAGTGTATTAGCTCTGGTTTAAGCACTTGGGCTTCAGGCCAGTTATTTTACATTAAGAAGGTTCGTGGTCTGCACTCTTGTGGGAGGAGAGGCTGGACTCTGCCCTTCTGAGCTGGGAATTTCTGGTTAAAGGTTTATAGTGCCTGAATATTGGAACTGTATCTTACTGAAATTGGTACACCTTGTTTGCTGTAGCATAGACTAGATCCAGGCCTGCTGAATCTAGCTTTGTTTGTATGCTTGTTATTTCCCTGGAATGCTAATTCCACCTAAAACGCGGCTTCTCACCACTTCTGTGGATCCCTAGTGATATCTGCATTGCTTACTGTACTTATTTCCTTGCTTCGCTTGAAAGAAAGTTACTGTTTGTCATTTTTGCATTTAAGTTACCTGTAACACATTGCACTTGTTACCTGGCACTTCCTCACTAAAGCAATTATAAGTCAGCACTAAAAATTAAAAGCACTACACCCTCGCTCCCCATTGGCCCTTGTTTTCAATTATAAAGGAATTCCCAATATTATTATAGCATGTCCAAAGGTCAGTTGTCAATCTCCTCTCCGGTCCAGCTGGTGAATATGGGAATCTTGAGGCAATGTTACAACTGCCTCATGTACACAGACAACCCTCTCCTCCTCCCAACAAATTCCAACACATGTGAGAGATGCAACCATATAGCCAAACTGGAGGCTAAGCTCTCTCAACTCAGTACTGCCATAACCAGTCAGGAGGAGAAGGAAACCACACTCACTACAATTCCAGTCTCACATAGACCTACCACGACAGCAAACCAAACACATAATCACACAAAAACATACTCGGAGGCTCTAAATAAAGATCTGCCTAAGCAGCAGAGACCTCCAAAGCAGACACCCAAGCAACTGCTACCCCAAAACAAAACACGTGCAACACATATCTCACAAAGCCAGTGTGCCAAACAGTCACAGCCCTTAAGGCTAAACAACACACCTGATACACTTGTAATAGGTGACTCTATCATCAGGCACACTGACGTCCCCCTCACAAGGCTGAACAAGGAGAAGGTCACGGTGAGCAGCCTGTCTGGCGCTAGGATCCGCCACATAACACTAGCACTCAGGTCACTCCAAGGCAAGTACAAATATGACTCAGTCATTGTCCATGCTGGTGTGAATGACCTGAGATGTACCTCCCTGGACTACATGAAAAGAGACATAGAGGAGCTCTCTGAGCATGTAGCCCAGGCTGGTATGACCCTGACCTTGAGTAGCATCTTACCCTCACCAAGAATGATGCCACAATATGAAGACAAGATGATCAATTTCAACAATTGGCTTAAGTATTGGTGTCATTCAAAGGGGATCCAATGCCTGTCAGCTTGGGATGATATGCACAACAAGCCACGATGCTTTGCTAGGGATGGCTTGCACCTGTCACCCCTGGGCTTTTGGATATTGGCAAAGGCTCTTGCTACCCCCATAGTGCCTTTTTTAGGCAAGGCTCAAAAGACAAACCCACCTCCATAGGTATCACAAGGGATAAGAAACTAAGAGTAATGCTACTCAACGCCAGAAGTCTAAACCTCAAGATGCATGCACTTGAAACTCTCCTTAGCATGGAGAACATCGATATCTGTGCAGTAACAGAAACCTGGTTCAGGACTCCCGAGAGCACCCCAGCACTACCAGGTTATACCTCATACCATGCTTTTCAGCCCCAAAACTTGGACCAAACCACAAAAGGAGGGAGTATCAATATTCATCAAAGATACCCACACCTCCAGGTTGGTGGCACAGCACAAAGCATCAGAGACTATCCATGTGCAACTAACAGTGGGTAAAACTGCCTTCCAGTTTATAGCCTGCTACAGACCACCCTCCCAAACCCACGAACCCCACTCAGCCTTCCTGAGAACACTGAAAAATATGAAGGTCACTCCAAACACCATTATATTGGGTGACTTCAACTACCCAAACATAGATTGGGAGCATTACTCTAGCTCCAACACCCTTGCACAAAGGTTCCTAGAATTCATAAAGTCAAATGCTATGGAACAACTTGTTACCACTCCCACAAGAGGGGAAAACATACTGGACCTGATCATCACTAACATGGGGACTCTATGCTCCAGACCAGAAGTGTATCCCTCACTGGTAAGATCAGACCATAAACTGATCTCACTGGATATTCACATCCCGACCCAACTCCCTGCCCAGAAAACCACAGTGAAAACTTCTCAAAAGCAAATTTCACACTCCTCAAAACCGAGGTGGAATCCTTCAAAGCCCCCGGGCCTGTGGACAATACGGCCCAGACCGCAGAATCCTGTATAAATGCATTCTATGAACACCTTCAGGAATGCATGGATCATGCAATCCCAGATAAAACCAAGACCCAATCCTCCAAAGGCAGACGACCTGTCTGGTGGACCCCAGCCATAAACAAACTATACAATAGAAGGAGGAAGCTACTACATGATAGAGCAAAATCCCAAAAAGGGAAGGCATCTCTGATCAGTATTAGCAAAAAAACTAAGGGCACTCATAAAATCGTCAAAGGCCAGCTTCGAGAGAAAAATTGCACAGGACACTAAGGACAATCACAAGGCTTTCTTTAGTTATGTTAGGAACCTGGGTGGGAATTCCCAGATATGCTCAGAATTAGTCCAAAATGACAAAAATACACTGATCCCACAGACATTGCCAACATCCTAGCTGACAGGTTCAGTGCAAATTCCCCCCCCCTCCCCACCAAAAGGGCAAATATCTATCCCAGCAGAGTGCTGCCCCCCTGACATCTCAGATGCTCAGGTGGGAGCCGCCCTCTCCAAAGCAAAAAACACAGCATCAATGCGACCAGATGGTGTCCCAGGTTGCGTCCTACATGAACTCCAAGAAGAGCTAAACCCAAACATAAAACTACTGTTCAATCTCAGCCTTACTACAGGATATGTACCCAAAGAGTGGCGTACAGCAACAGTGGTCCCTCTCCACAAAGGTGGTGCCACAACAGACCCTGGAAACTATTGCCCCATAAGCCTGACTAGCTTGGTCTGCAAAGCTATGGAAAGGATCATCATGGACCTTATAAATAAAGATATTGGGGACCTACAGACACTGGATCCTACCCAGTTTGGCTTTGTTAAGGGCAGATCCTGCCTCTTAAACCTGGTTGACTTCTTTGAAACAGTCACCAAGGCCATTGATGAAGGGAAAGTGGTCCACACAGCCTATCTGGACCTCGCAAAAGCCTTCGATACAATATCCCACTCGGGCATTATAGATAAGCTCACCAGCTTAAATATAAACCCCTATGTCACTAGATGGGTTGCAAACTGGCTCAAGGACAGAACCCACATGGTTAGAATTGCTGGAGCCATGTCAGACTCCAAACCAATTACAAGTGATGTCCCACAAGGCTCAGTCCTGGGACCTCTCTTGTTTGGTATATATTTCTCAGAGGTACAGGCCAACACGGAAGGACTGTGGCTGACCTAGTTCGCAGATGACTGCAAACTGGGCGCCATAATCGACTCTCCAGCCGACACAAGCATCCTCCAAAAGGGCCTCATAGAAACAGATAAATGGTGCCAGAGCCATGGCCTCAAGCTAAATGCCAAAAAGTGTATAGTCATCCCCTCTGGCAAAAACAAAGTGCCCACAAATTACCACATAGGTGGTAATCCATTAAGTACAGAAGAAGTAATTAGGGATCTGGGGACCCAAGTTGATAGCAATCTCTCATTTGACAACCACGTGGCCAAAGTGGTTAGAAAAACATTTTATATAGCCCACCTAATCATGAAGGGATTCACATCTAGATTAGGGAAGGTCATCGTGCCTCTTTACTCATCCCTCATCAGGCCCATAATTGAGTACAATGCCCCTTTTGGGATGTACCTTACCAAACACCTGCAGCAACTGGAAAGACCCCAAAAGTACCTCACCAAGAGGATCAAAGGGCTCAAACAGATGCCATATGCTGCCCGGTTAAAGAAACTCCAGCTCTACTCAGTGGCATACCACCTGCTCAGAGGTTACCTGTGCCTGACGTATAAGGCCATGTCCAACCCGGAATTAAGGGACATGCTGCACCTCAAAAAATCCAAATCCCATTGAGCTACACACTCGAGAGACTTGAACCTCAGCACTGAAATAAATAGGACATGCTGGAGGGACAGATTCATAACCCAGAGGCTCCCTTCACTATGGAATAAAATCCCAGTCCAGGTTAGGCAGAGTCCCTCATTGATTCTCTTCAAGAGGAATCTTGATGAGTGAATGGGAGATCTTAGGTTTACCCTAGGTATCACTTCTGTGTCACTGTGAGACAGAGGCACAGTATACTAACCTCGAAAAAGGGCATAGCAAAATTAATTTAAAATGGGTGGCGAAAGCCAAACACACTCTGGCTAGGCTTATAAATGCCCTAGGGCAGATAGCCTAGTATGAACCTATGAACCTATGAACCTATTAAGGAGGTGAGGGGGACACATACCATGTGCATTGCCTTCATTGTCATTCTGTGTAGATATAGAAGGTTCACCTGTTAATAGCAATGTGTTTAATGTAATTATTCACTGTCAACATTCAGTTCTCTATATAAATACAAGTTACTGTTTTTAAACCAACCTGTCTGAGCAGATGAGTATTGATGCTGCAGATATTGGTAACAGCCAATGTCCATACCACCTCTGATTATTCCAGTGCCATCATCTTCTGTGTCTTATTCATCTCAAGAGATGGAGAGGATGTATTCCTCATCTGGTGTTAGTTAAAGTGATAATTGTTGGTAACCCTCCCATATCGGTATGGGAAGATTAAACCTTCTTCTAGCACACCTTACTGCATTTTTAGCTTTCTTCCTGCACTGTGCTAATATGCAGTTTCTTATACTGACTGCATTAATATCCATTACAACTGAATTCCAGGCGTCTGCCCTTTCAGCTTGTTTGGGCACCCCTTTTCCAAACCAACATTTGCCATATGTCCTAAGGGCTGCCATGATGATGCAGTTTCCCTCATGGCTGAAGTTGGTCTGCCTTGATTCCCTCTTCTGCATCATTACTGCTCTTAAAATATGCCACAGTCATACACCATAAACATGTGATGTAGTCATTAGTCGAACAACACAACAATGAAAGCATGCCGCCCATCCTCAAAAACGTAGGTGATACTAACTCCATAATTATGCACACATGCAAAAGCTCAGTCTAGCAAAGTAAAGTTGCGCTATAGTAATGTCTGCACTAACATAAATCTGTTCACAGTAGTGAAGCAATTAGTTTAATAGATTCATCCTTCCCCTAACTGCTACCACTGTCTTGTTTTCATAATACTGTCATTTTTCATTCATCAGTGATACTCAGCAATAAAGACATATTTATGATGCGTCAACCTGGGGCCACTTTGTTTGGCATCTACTTCTCTGAAGCACAGGCCAATACTAAGGGACTCTGGCTAACAAAGTTCGCAGATGACTGCAAACTGGGAGCCATTATTGAATCTCCAAATGATGTGGATACTCTACAAAAGGGCCTTACAGAAACAGATGCTTGGTGCCAGAGCCATGGGCTCAAGCTCAATGCCAAGAAATGTATAGTTATCTCCTTTGGGAAAAAAAACATATACCCATGAATTACCACATAGGTGGCAGTACACTAAACACCAAAAGTGTGATAAGAGACTTTTGGACACGGGTGGACAGTGGTCTCACCTTTGAAAACCACATTGCCACAACAGTCAGGAAATCCTTCTATGTGTCACACCTCATCACTAAGGGCTTTTCATCCAGAAAAAAGAAGGTCACTGTCCCACTGTACTCATCCTTCATTAGACCCATTATAGAATACAACACCCCATTACAGGTATTCCACTGCTAGGATACTAGATGCAGATAAAACTATGAATCAATTTCACACTGCAGACCACAGATGCTGGTCAACACAGGCCTAATTGTGTAATGCACAAGTACTGTGCCTGCAAGCACACATATGCAACACAATGTGTGGCATGTGCAATATGTACTGTGATCTATAGTGTATAAGAATAGATAAGTAGGGATTCTAATCTCTCTCCAACCCACTTTTTTAAATTTTTTAAATTTTTTTTTAATTTAACATTTGTTGACCGGGAATGTCCGACTAGGTTCCACAGTGCCTGTTTTCAGTGGAGGACCGGGGAGAAATGCTCCAAATGCATGTCATGGAACACTCGGTGTGTGTGTGTGCGCCTGTGTGTGTGTGTGTGTGTGTGTGTGTGTGTGTGTGTGTGTGTGTGTTGTGTGTGTGTGTGTGTGTGTGTGTGTGTGTGTGTGTGTGTGTGTGTGTGTGTGTGTGAGTGTGTGTGTGGCTGTGTATCTTCCTGCAAATGAGCAGACATGCAATCCACCTGCAATGTTTATGCACTTTTTGGCCCTGTAACTTGCTAATGGCTTCCACACTGCCCTCTTCTACAAGGCCTGATGATGTCAGTCACCTTAAAACTGCAGTTGACAGTGTAAAATTCTATGCAAGACTTGGCACATGTGATACGTACCATGATTTATAGTGTATAAGACTAGGTAGGTAGGGGTTCTAATCTTACTCCAGCCCACTTGGTACATGAGTGCTTGGGTGCCTGTATATTTTACAACAAATGAACAGACATGCCCTCATGGGCTATTCATCTGCAATGGTTATACAGTTTTTGGCCCTGTAACTTGCCAATGGCTTCCACAATGTCCTCTTCTACAAGGCTTGATGATGTCACTCACCTTAAGACTACCAGATGACAGTGAAAAATCAGATGTAAACTGTGGCACATGCAATTAGTACCATGAACTGTAGTGTATAAGACTAGATAACTAGGAGTTCTAATCTCACTCCAGCCCACTTGGTGCATGTGCATACACCCATATAGCATAACCTTTGTAGCCTAGACACATGTAGGGTTTTGCAGTGTTTTATTTGTAGTGGGTGTTGTGGCTCCCCCAAAGGACTGACCAAAACTGCGCCTGAGTATATCATCAAGCATATGTCCAAAAATGATAGTTCTAGCAGACTTGAGGTGTGTTGTGTGCACCATGTACTGTGATCTGTAGTATGTACCATTACATAGATAAGTGCACACACCTACATACAGCCAACCTGCACTACGTGTTTGCCTTGGCATGTCCTGTACGCACTGATTGGAAGTGGTGCTAGCTTCAATGTAGCCATGTGTTTGTGTGAGTCTATTACAGCATTTTATAACATGTCATGGAATGATGAGATGTAGGGATTGAACACAGAAAGTACTGTAGCCTTTAACTGTCACTGGTCCGAAAAATGTGGATGCATTCATAGGTTCATAGGTTCATAGGTAGGTACTAGGCTATTGGCCCAAGGGCCTAAGTAAGCCTAGCCAACAAGTTTCCCTGGCTTACGCCACCCAAGAAAGTTATTTTCCTGTATCACTGTCAAGCAGAGCCACAGAAGTGATCCCCGGGATGTATTTCCTATTTCCCATCCACTCATCAAGATTTTTTCTTGAAGAGTGATAATGAGGAACTTTGCTTGATATAGATGCATAGCTTGTTCCAGAATACAGGAAGTCTCTGGGACAGGAATCTATCCCTCCAGCATGTCCTGTTTATTGTGGTGACAAGGTTTAGGTCCCTAGACCATGTAGCTGGGAGGGATTGGGATTTTTTTAGGTGCAGCATGTCCAACAGCTCTGTGTTTGACATAGCTTTATATGTTAGGCAGAGATCACCTCGGAATAGGTGATATGCTATGGAGTAAAGCTGGAGTTTTTTGAGACGGTCAGTGTTGGGCATTGTTTGAGGCCAGTAATCCTCTTTGTGAGGTACTTCTGTGGCCTTTCCAGCTGCTGCAGATGTCTTGTGAGATAAATTCCAACAGGGGCGTTCTACTCTATAATGGGTCTAATGAGTGTCAAGTAGAAGGGAACAATGACCTCTTTTTTCCTGGATGAGAACCCTTTCATTATGAGGTGTGCAGTGTAAAAGGACTTCCTGACTACTGTGGCGATGTGATTATCAAAGGAGAGACTACTGTCCACCTGGGTCCCAAGGTCTCTTATCACAAATTCAGTGTTAAGTAGACTGCTGCCTATGTGGTAGTTCATGAGTACAGAGATTTTACCAAAGGGGATGACAATGCCCTTTTTGGCATTGAGCTTGAGGCCATGGCTCTGACACCAGGCATCTGTCTCAGTCAAGCCTTTCTGTAGAATGTCCACATCATTTGGGGACTTGACTATGGCTCCTAGTTTGCAGTCAGCTGTGAACGTCATTAGCCAGAGGCCTTCTGTGTTAGCCAGTACTTCAGAGAAGTAGATATCAAACAGAAGATGTCCCAGGACGAACCCTGTGGTTCTCCACTTGTCACTGGTTTGAATTCAGATTTGGAGTCTGGAACTTTTACAGTGTGGGTTCTGTCACAGAGCTAGTTGGCAACCCATCTTGTGATGTAGAGATTTATACCTAGTTTAGTGAGTTTAGCAATAATTCCAGAATGGGGGATGGTGTTGAAAGCCTTGGTGAGGTCAAGATAGGCTGTGTGAACCACTTTACCCTCATCTACGGCTTTGGTGACTGCCTCAAAGAAGTCGATCAGCTTCAGGAGGCATTATCTGTCTTTCTCAAACCTGAACTGGGTGGGGTACAGAGTTTGGAGGTTACCAATGTTTTTGTTTATGGGTTTCATGATGATACATTCCATGGCCTTGCAGACCAGGCTCATCAGACTAATAGGTTGATAGTTCCTGGGATCAGTGGTGGCTCCCCCTTGTGGAGTGGGATAACTGTTGCTGTGTGACATTCAGTGGGCTCAAAGCCTGATGTTAGGCTATGACTGAACATGTTGCTTAGGTGTGGAGCCAGTTCGTTCTGAAGTTCATGTAAAACAGCCTGGGATGTTGTCTGGTCCTATGAATGCTGTGTTTTTGGCTTTAGAGAGTGCAGCTTTTACCTGTGTAGTTGTGATTACAGGGACTCTGCATTCTTCTTGTATAGATATGGATTCTTTAGGGGGTAAGAGGGGGGTAAAGTTACCACTGAACCTATCTGCCAGGATGTTGGCAATATCAGTTGGTTCTGTAATTTTTTTGCCATTGTGCTGTAACTGATCAGATCTGGGTGTTGCCTTTGAGATTCTTGACATAGCTATAGAATGCTTTGTGGTTTTCCTTAGAATCAGTGGTGATTTTGTTTTCATAACTAGCTTTGGAGGATCTTATAAGGCATCTCACCTTCTTACTGAGGCTGACCAGGGAGCTCCTCCACTCATGGAATTTTACTCTCTTTTGCAACAGTTTCTTCCTTCCATTTTACAGTTTGTTTATGGCAATGGACCACCAGATTAGCTTCCTTTTTTGGAGGATAGCGTCTTGGTTCTGTTTGGGATAGCACGATCCATGGACTCATGTAAGTGCTTATAGAGTGCATTTGTGTAGGATTCAGCAGTCGTAACTGCATTGTCCATCTGCATGGGTGTCATGAAGTTCACCACTTCTGTCTTAAGATGCATGAAGTTGGCTTTGGAGAAATCTTTTACTGTGGTTTCCTTAATGAGGGGTGGGGGCAGGATTTGGATATCTAGGGTGATTAGCTTATGGTCGATCAGACCAACGAGGAGTTGACTTCAGGTGTGGAACACTGGTCACTCATGTTGGTAATGACTAGGTCTAGGATATTGTTGCCCCTGGTGGGGGTGTGGATAAGTTGATCCAGGGCATTGGAATTTATGAATTCCAGAAAGTGTTGAGCGAAGGAGTTGGTACATGAATAGTTTTCCCAGTTAATGGTAGGGTAGTTAAAATTGCCCATTATTAGGGTGTTTGGATAAACCCTAGTATTTTCCAATGTATCAAGAAAAGAGGAGTGGGAATCCTGGGGCATGGTGGGGGACCTGTAGCAAGCTACAATTTGGACTGCAGTTTTTCCTAGAGTTAGTTGCACTTGGATAACCTCGGATGCATTATGCTGAGCAACTAACCTGGCGGTGTAGATATTTTTAATGAATATGGACACACCTCCGCCTTTGGTGCTCCGATCCAGGTTACATGGCCAAAAAGTATAGTATGAGTTATAGCCTGGTAGTGCAGGGATGCTCTCTGGAGCCTTGAACTAAGTCTCAATCACTGCACAGATATCAGTGTTCTCCATTTTAAGGAGTGCCTCAAGTGAGTGCATTTTGATATTTAGACTTCTAGCATTGAGTAGCATTACCCTCATTTGTGGCTTGCCTGTTCCTGTTACACTGGTGAATTTGTCATTTGAACCTTGCCTAAAAAAGACACTATAGGGGCAGCGAGAGCCTTAGCCCGTATCTGGAATCCCAGGGGCGACAGGTGAAGGTCATCTCTGGCAAAGCATCGTGGTCTGTTGACCATGTCATCCCAGGCAGACAGATAATGCATCCCCTTAGAATGACACCAGAGGCTTAGCCAATTGTTGAAATTAATCATTTTGTCCTTGTACTACAGTATCATTCTGGGCGATGGCAGAATGCTACTCAGGGCTAGGGTCATACCTGCCTGGGCTACAAGATTGGAGAGCTCTTCCATGTCTCTTTTCATGTAGTCCAGGAAGGTACATCTCAGATCATTCACACCAAGGACAATGACAGAGTCATATTTGTATTTGTTGTGGAGTGACCTGAGTGCGTGGGTTATGTGGCGGATCCTGGCATCCTACAGGCAGCTGACAGTAACCTTCTCCTTGTTTAGCCTGGTGAGTGGGACATCAGTGTGCTTGACTATAGAGTCACCTATGTCTAGTGTGTTGGGTACGTTGTTTTGCCTTATGGGCTGTGGTTGAGTGGCACACTGAGTCTGTGGGCTATGTGTCATTTGGGTTGTGTTGGGGGTGGAGGTTTCTTGCATTTCTGCTTTGGAGATCTCTATTTCTTGAGCAGATTATTATTGACTGCCTCTGTGAATGTTTTTGTGTTTCTATGTGTGGATTTTGGTTTTCACTGTTGTACAACCAATATCGACAGGTTTGGGATGTACATCCAGTACTGTAACTGGTATACTGAATGTGGCAGTCATCACAGCTATCATTGTGTGCAATGGCACCCTTGCCATGTCACTACACAATCATATCATACAACTGTAGCAGCCACACAGGTGCGTGCTAAGGTACATCAATGCACATTGTAGAGAACATGTCCTACAGAGTCCATGTCAGGACCATACATGTGTAGTCTGTCTCTGAAATGCTTTGGAGGGGATGTATATGGCTCCATAGAGGAAGTTGTTAGTTCTCATTGTGTACCTAACACTTGTGTCTCCTGTGCTGCACACCAACAACATCAGCTTGGTATGCATAGTACATGCTGGTGAGACAGGTATGTAACACAGGCAGTACACCCAACATGACAGAGGCTCTGCATGCATGCCATGCACACCTGCTGTGACACACATCATGTGCAGGTTACATATTGGGATGCAGAACACAACAATCACAACTGTTGCCAGGCAACTGTTGGTAAGGGACACAGTATATATGTAGATGCTTCACCACCATCAGAACCCTGGTGGCACTCATGAAGGATAGCAGAGCTTCTCAAAGATTATATCCACGTACACAATCAAGCTCAGTGCTAGCCCTACATGTGTGTATGTTGGACAATTGTAGACCATACATGGTAGAGTTGACAGTTCACCATCTTTAGCCCCAAACACAGGAACTGGCTTTGCCAGGAGTTGTACTGGCTCCTCCATGCCCAAGGTCAGAAGCGGTGGTAGTACCTGATGGTGACTGCTGTCTGCTGCAACTGTGTCCTCCACAGGACCACCCAGGACCATGATCCCATGGCCTGCCACATCATGGTGTGGGCAGCATACTCCCCTCTGTAGTGCTGGATGTACTGCCACTATGGGGGTGTGATTGCGCATGGCCACATAGACTCTCAGCAGATGTTGTTGCTGCCCTATGTCCACAGGTCTAATGCTCAACTCCAACCACATGTTCCAGCACAGACAATGTGCAGTCCAAGACAGACACTGTATCAGCCCACCATCTGTCCACTGCATCAGTTAACAGATCCAGGCTGTCCCCAATGCGATGGAGGCTGTCACGGATGTCAGATTGTTTGGCACCCATAACTCTAAGCATACACCTGGTGTTCCATTCATTATGTACCTGTGCTTCCATGATGGCCCAAAACATGCACCAGGTGACCCATGATGTAACACCTGCAACAGGTGGTGGATGGACAGCAGGCCTCCTACAAGCACCTCTGTCAATCCACCTATGTGGGACCTCAGCAGATCTCTGGCTATGGCCAGGGTCTACACTCACTGGAGCAATAGTTGCCTCACTTTCCTGTTCAATGTCTCCACCCTCTGATTGTCCAATATCTGTGGCCTACTGGGATAGACTATGTCTAGGCATACAGACTGTGTGCAGTGATAAAGGGGGCAGAAGTGTGATGTCTACCTCTGGGACAGATTCAGCCCCTGACACCCCCATTTGTGCCTCACTGTGGCCACCATCATCATCAGTGTCCAAGGAGACACTGACATCAGGTTGTGTAGGGGACAGACTTCAAACCCCACTGACACCTGCAATAAGAATGAAAAAGCAGTATATTAATACTCACACTATTGTGTACGAAAAGCATCCAAGACTCCTATCAAAGACCCACAACTGTTTTAGTTGTCAAACAACTTCCTTCAATGCCTTTGTCCACAAAGCAGTACCTCATAACACAATTCAAATTCAACTCAAGACCTTTATAACCATCATTTGGAATAAATCAGTTCAAACATGATCAGTAATATGTACCTTTTACTTACTCAGTGTGACACTATAATTGAAAAAAAAACAACACATGAAACCCAATACAGCTCTCTTCACAATTCTATAGAAATACACATCTCACTGCCTAATGTATTTGCCTTCAACCTGTTGTATTTTAAAATGCATTTTAGATTCCTGGCCTAAGTTAAACCAGGAGCCTTATCTGCTCTTACTTGAAAATGCCAAAGTGTATCTGTTTTTTGAACTACACTCCTGTGACTACCCCCTCTCAAAACCTTAGGTACCTCCTCCAGACTGTCAATTAAAAACATCCTACACTGTCTACATACATAATTACATGTACATAAGGCATTATTTTGGCCCTTAACCATACTAGACTATAATTGTTCCTTAACAAAACAAGTGTCATACTTACCAGGACAGGACCATGGCCTTGGGCAATATCTGATAGACCTGTGAAAAGTTGAGGGTGGGGTAATGTCAGTGCCACTGCATGTTGCAGCACAGCAAGGTAATATGTCCATATATCTCACATTTACAGTAGCTAGTCTGTTACTTCTGTTGGTCTCAATCTACATATGAGTGTATATCTGAGATTACACACCACCAAAAAACAAATACCAGACCCCCACATAAATGTATCTATAGCCGGTCACACTGACTGCTACAGTATCACAATTCTGATCACAGTAAATGTACCTGCATGCTCCTCAGCTGTGGAAACTGTGGCACCCACCTCCACAATGTATGGTGTAATGGATGCCTGGGAGTAGGAGGTTGGTATAATGGTTAAGGTGTTTACCTTACAAACACAAGGTCCAGGATTTGAATCTCAGATGGGGTAAATGGCTAGGCTTAAAATGGCCCGTTAGCCTAGTAATAACCTATGAAGGCCTAAGAAGGGAGATGTCACGTGAGTCTAGGTACACCAGGAATTTCTCAGTGGCCAAGAGGTGTTGTTCCACTGCAGGCCCTCTACCAGTGAAAGCATGATCCCTGACTATATCCGCTGGCCATAGATGTACACCATTAATCATATTGGTTGCCTGATGTTGAACCTGCTCATATGTCCTGCCCTGCTGGCCCCTGGCATTAACATCACAGACAAGGTCTGACCACAGTGCAGCCCTCTGTTCCTTATCATGTCTCCACCTGGATAACAGGATCTCATGATGCTGCCTTAGTCTATGCAAGATTATCTCATTCTTTGCATCCAGGAAGGGTGGTAGTTACCTGTGGTACATTATTGCTGAAAGACAATAAAAGGGGAACACATTACAGGATCAGATACATGAATATCCACTATGTACAGATACAGCAAGGACACAATGACCGGCACTATCCACTCCTTGCTCACACATGGCAGATCTCACAGTGTGATAACATACTACATGTGTAGATAGTACCATTACCATGGTATTCAATGTGTGCCATGACAGCTTCTGCTGTATGAACATACACCTAACACTCCATTCCACTGTGGTATGTCCCTTAAGGCCAACCTGACAATAATATGTCATAGACACAGTGCCAGAGAAATAGCAGTGTGCTATAATAACCATTGTATAGGGACAGTCTGACAACACCAGTGTGCCACACTGACAGACAATGCCACCCTGATATAGTGTATGCCTCCTGTAGGTGAAAGTCAGCAGGGTATTACTGACATGTCATTACCACAGGTCTATGACCAGCTTACTGCTATAATCCCTATACCCCATACCTCTATTCTCTCATCTGAATCCTGTTATACACAAAAACACTTACATACCTGCTAGAGTGCAATACTCTTCTGTTGAACAGTGTGTCTGTTAAAGATTCACAAAGGCATGCTCTGTGTGAGTAAGGTCTCATACAGAATTGTTCCTCATAGCCAGCTGCCTGTATTTTAAACATTCTGCCTATCAGCAGGTGATTGCTTCTAAACCAATCTGTGGTTCTGAAATGCTAATTGCAGCCAAAGCAGCCAAATCACACTATCATTAGCCAATGACATGCAAGCACTGTGCAATATATAAGGCCTTCATGTAGACTTGGATCCCTTTCTTAGGTGTTGAGATGGACACTATTAGGATGAGGAGACTACATTGTCACAGATAGTAGGTCTGTAGCAGAGACCTTTACGCAGACCTGTTTGTACCACAGGCTGCAGCTGCTCCTGTAGGTAGTAGACATAGGCAGAGATTGTGGACACTTTGGAGGACAGCAAGCTGTAGGTGTATCTGTGTTAGCTGAGTCAGCCTGTTGTAGAGGCAGTGCCAGGGTGAAGGTAGCATTTACATTCCAATTAAGGCATGTGTTTAAGGAACAGATGTTAGGCAACTGTATCAATAACAGAGTACTAGGTAACATATTGTACTGCTATACAGATATGTGAAGTGTGTCCCTTCCTGAAGGCCTGTAACTTCATGCACTGAAAAGTGGCTATTTAATATGCAATGCTTTGTATGGATAAAGAGTATATCAGTGATCCATTAATTGTTGTCTTCACAATAATGTAATTGAAATGCAGCACAACACTGGATTTGAAACCAGGACTGTGTGTGGCAATATGTACTATATGCAAGTTATTTAACAGATTGAGCTACTGAGACAATGCTGCAAAAGGAGTACTTGCAAGATATAATTGCACACATACAGGCTGTGACAAATATTTTCTATATTCATCAGTATGTGCATGGCTTCCTACGAATGTATTTCTGCACCAGAGTCCCAGCTGAACATGCATTTTGCCATGAATGCCTTAGCAGGTGAAGTTCTATATTTTGCTGATAAAAGGGCACATTTATCTCTGATTTCAGGCCTCAGTTACATCCATTATCATGTGTTTGGCTGTCTAGTAGTGTACTATTGCAATAGAATGCAAGATACACTCCCATTTTTTCCATTACTTTTTATTCCAGATTGCACAGTGTGGTGTGGCTCACAGCTCCAGTGAAACATGCCTAATGACTGCAATTGCCAATTACTATGTTTTGTTTAAACCACCTCTTTTAATTAAGAGTTGTGTGGCATGGTGGATTAATGCAGTGTGCTGCAGGTATGATGGGCTTGGGTTTGAAACATGACAGAGTTGTTTATTTTGTACATGTAACTTACGATGTTAAAAACATATATACTCATTATAGCTCTATTTAGCTGAGCTAAGCAAAGCTAAGCAACACTGCATGCTGTGCAGCTCCATGCTGCAAAATATAAAGAAAAGAAAAAAGGGGAGATAAGAAAGTGGTGAAATGGGGGCAAGCATGGGGAAAAACATATGAAAAGCAGGGAGGGTGTGTAGGAAAGAACCATAGGTGTCCATTTCTTGTAAAGCAACAACTGTGCACTTTGACAGATTTGGAGATGAATTTGCATTCTCAAACCCCAGAGAAAGGGGTAAGGACAACATAACTGTGTTGTCAAACCAATTGGACCGAATTGCGTCTGCCCAGTGGCACATGTGTGAAATGGAGAGCTATGTATGGGAATATTTATTTTTTGTTGGGACAAGTGTCATTTTTTTAAGGTGAGAGTAGAATGTTGGAGAAGGGACATAGGTACATGTGGGGGGTAAGTTGGGTAGGTAAGGATGCATTTGCAAACAGAAAAGACAGAGATGACAGCAGACAGGGATGGTATATGACACATGAGGGGGTGAACAACTTTGACCTGGAGGGTGTTGTAGAATCTGAGTCCCATGTGCCTCCAGATGGCACCAGTGTGACTCACCTCCCCACCCATGGGACTACTGGTACAGCTCATTCACTGCCCCAAGGGTGGCTGTGCTGGAGGCTCAGCACCAGGGTGATGCTGCCCCACCAGGTTGGCCAGCATGCCCTCAATCCAGCTCTGGCATTGGTCATAACCACTGTGGATTATCTTGCACACCTGGACTGGTAGCTCATCATGGCTAACCACTCTCCCTCTGCCACCAGTCCCCTGGGGCATTACTGCCTGATGCCACAGGTAGTGCAGGAGCAGCAGAGGGTGCACCAGCAATCTGGGTCCCAGATGTGCTGGGACCCAGTGCAGTGGCCGCTTGATGCGAGTTCGGGGGATCAGCCGGAACCTGCCTACTTTGACATGCTGTGGGACATGAGGTAAAGCAATATGTTACAGTTAGTAACAAACAAACCATTGTTAGTATTAACAGAATGGAACATCATATTTATTAAGCCAAATACATATTAATGTATATTATATGCAATACAACATAATGTAACATAACAGTCAGTATGGTAACAGCATGACAGTGCGAAGTAAACCATATGGCCAGGAAAACAAAGTAAACCATATGGCCAGGAAAACAGTTAACTTAACAAAATATGTTAGTATGGAATCATTATAAAACATAACAATAATCAACCACATTTTCCAAAAAATAGTTAGTTTAAAAAATATGCTAATATTAAAACATAATAATACATTACAATAATAAATACATTAGGAAAAAGGGTGGGGAGAGAGAGAGAAAAACATTCCATTAGTGTGATTGCATATGACAACACTAGTAATACATACTTCTACAGGTGTGTAGTGATAGTTGTAATTATAGTGACTACAATTCTCCTATAGCTGATGTAGCACATACATACCTCTCAAGCTGAAAACATGAGACAATAAGGGGCAAGCACTAACAAATACAGGTACAGAACTACTCATAATGGTTTCACATAATGTGGACTTACATAACTACCAGGGTGTTCTGTAAACAGATTTTGTAATAAATTGCATTCCAGGTAATTTATCTGGTAAACATGTGACAGACATATTAGTCAGTTCTAATTACATTATGAGAAATTGTGACACTTGAGAGGCATGTTTGTGTACAGTAATTAAACTAGACAGCTGTCTTTGCTTAGTTGGCAAGCATGGGAGTAGAAACCACTAGCTGTGACTGCAAGAGACATCTGCAAATACTTTAATAATTGACTGCAGCAGCATAGTATGGACAAGCAAGAGATACAGCCATACTAGGATTACACAGTTTTATTTCTGAATCAACAATGCTGATGCACATATTTTTGCTATTTAGTGTAACATTCTATAGCCTCTTGACAAGGCTATAGAATACTTCAACTCTGTCTTCCTTGATACTTTAAACTCACTAGCCCCACTAAGAAACAAAAGGATAACAACTAAAACTGCTCCTTGGCTATCCAAAGAGACAAAACAGATTATGCACCACAGAGACAAACTATGGAAGCTTTACCAAAACAATAAACTGGACAATACCTTGCTCCAATATAAACAGCTCCACAACCATGCAAAATGACTAATCACCAAAGACAAAAAATCCTACTATATCAAACTTCAGTCCAATAACAATAACCTCCCCCCAAAAAAAAAATTTATTCTGGAACTCGGTAAACTTACTCTTCAATCCAGGCTGCAAGAATAATCCCTGTCCTGATCCAAGTAAATCTAATCTTGAACTAGGCTCTGAATTTAACTAATTTTTCATAGACACTATTACTACCCTCACCAAAACATTTCCCAAAAATAACCCAACTGCTCTACACTCTCCCCCTTCTAACTCAACTCATCTGTTTGAACTCAAACCCATCTCCACTAACTTCATAAAAAAACTTTTGTCCAAACTTAAACCTTGCTCTAATTTTCCCGACAATATTCCCTCTTCCTTCCTAAAATGTGCTGCTAATGGCATTGCACTTCCAATCAGCATCATTATCAACCGATCCATAAAAGAATCATACGTCCCCAAACTCTGGCCCTCAGCTTATATTCTTCCTCTTCATAAAGGAGGCAAAAATACCAGCATCTCAAACGTTCACCCATTTGCTTTGCTCTCACCAATCACCAAAATCCTAGAAAAATGCATCCACTTCCAACTTATGCCTTTCCTGACCCAAAACAATCTTCTCACTCCTACCCAGCATGGCTTCAGTCCAGGCCATAGCACAATAACTGCTCTACTCTCTTTCCTAGAAACTGTCAATCAAGCTCGAGATTCAGGCCACTTTGTTTCTACTGTTTTACTCGATCTGTCTAAAGCCTTTGATACTGTTTCCCACAAGCACCTTCTCTGTCATCTCTCAAACCTTAATCTCTCACATAATGCCTTATCCTGGTTGTCCAGCTATCTATCAGACAGATCACAGGCAGTCAAATGGAGGAACTTCATCTCTTTCTTCCTACCTACCCCAACTGGCGTACCACAGGGATCCATCCTTGTGCCAATGCTTTTTAACATCTTCATCAATAACTTTCACACTGCTATTCCTGATGCTAAAATCATTCAATATGCAGACGATTCAACCTTAGTCTGCTCTGCCTCAAACCTCTCTGAATTGCTGACTAAAACCCAAACTGCCTTCTCAACAACTGAAAACTGAATGTGCCAAAACCACTTCTCTCTCAATGCAAATAAATCAAAGATTCTACTATTTCCCCTCACAAAGACCCTCTCCTATGATAAAAAAAAACTTCAAAGTCTATAGTCAAACCAACTCACCTATAGAAGTAGTCCCCTCTGCCAGACTACTTGGCATTACTGTAGATGAACACCTCAAGTTTGATATTCATATTCAACAAAATATTAAGAAAACCCACCAAAAGCTAGGTATGCTGTATAGGAATAATTGCTTTCTCTCCAACTCTACCAGGCAAACTCTGGCCTTGATTTATCTTCTTCCTTCCTTTTTATACACAACCCCTCTCCTAACCAACCTGTCCTCCTCTATCACCTCTAAACTAGAAAACTGCTACAACAAAATCTCTAAATTTGCCTCTAAATCTAAAAATACCACCTATCACTGCCTAACCCTACAATCCCTGAATTGGCTTGAACTCACAAACTACCTAGACACTCTCCAACTCCCTACTACATATAGACTCATATTTCACCCAACAAAATGTCCCGCTCTAACTAACATCCTTCCCCTTATACACCCAACAGAGCTCTCAGATCTGAAAATCAGAACTTAATTACTATCCATAAACCTAAACGTCCTGCTGGCCAACTTCTCCTATCTTTCTCACTAGGCAAAAAATGTAATTCCCTTCCCTCCACACTAAGAACCATACCAAACTCAGAAAACTTCAAAACCCAACTAGTCAAATGCCTGTCCACTAAATGGAAATGTACCTGCCTTCACCCAACCTAATCCAAGGGGGTTCTCGCTCTGGTTCCCAAGCTCTACAACTCTCATAGTTATCTTCCTATGAGCCTATCTAAGCTCTCAACAATTTCTATAGCTTCTCTCTAAGCTCTCACCTCCTACAGCTACCTTCACACAGCCCAACCTTAGCATTCTACTGTTATGTGTATGTAAAGCGTATTTACATTTTCTTAAAAGGTTTGTATGTAAAATGTTTCCACACCTAACCCATATCTGTTTTCCTCAAATAAAACTGTGTGATCCCTACCTTCAAGCTTAATGAATGTGTTAACTATGCGTGATATTGAATGCATTTATGAGTAACTATTCTACATAAGATCTTTAATATTAACTATCATTTGTATCTAAATTGTATAATGCATCTTGGAGCTTTTCTCCCTGGGCCTCCACTGAAAATAGGTCAATTCAGCTCAGTGGACTTCCCCGGTAATCAAATTGCAAATAAATAAATAAACATTCTGTGATATCTAAACACAATATCTTCACATAATATGGTCTAACTCACCCATCACATTTTTGTGTTTTTGGTAAGAGAGAAATGATGAGTATTATGTGACTGATACTGAAAATGCAGTGCTAGATAGCACTGGATTTGAACCCAGGACTGTGTGTGGCAAAATATACAGTGTACAAGGAACTTAACAGGCTGAGCTACTGAAGCATTACTGACTGCAGGGTGACTGATATTTGGCTGGAGACCACCTGGAAACAGACTATGAATTGTACAATACAAGTTACAAGACTTTCCTCTAGCATTCTAGCACTGTTACAATATTTTACTAGACTGCAATGCCAATAGAACACACATGCATGGTATACAACCATGTTCCATATATTCCTATAGCTTTATTTCACTTTCAACAATACAGCTGAACACATATTACTGTTATTGGTTTGCAATATCTGTAAAGTCCATACACACAGTATCTGGTTATAGCGTGGCTTACCTCACCCATACACTTTTATTACCTGATGTCTGTAGAAGAAAAAGTATTACGTGACCGGTAGTGGTCTACAGAAAGCCTTGAACAGTACCATTAGTTAAGCAATAAAGTTGGAATCCATTAGATTTGTATTCTACAGCTATTACAGTGTTATACTTGACTGCAGCAACCTTAGCTTACAGACTCAATGCATAAAACTCTGCTGCAATGGTTATGACAAGACAATTCTGATGTACATCATTTTCCTTGCTGTTATTGGTATTGTTTCTTGTTTTTATTGAACTACAGTTGTTATTATTCATTTATTGCACTACATCTCTAATAACAACTTTATTGCATGACAGACTTTAATGTATATACTTTATTGCAGCTAATGCTTTCCTCGTTCTTGATTATTGCACTACAGTTGGCAGAATACATCCATATTCACCATGTTCACAGAGCAACTTGGTCAGGTGCCCGACATGAGACTCGACATTGTGAGTCTTCTCAGCTGCAGCTGTTGGGAGAGAGGCACACCATTATGCATACCAATTTTGCAGACAGTCAGATTACATATAGGTAAAACAGAGAAAAAGTACTTACATACTTGTGGGGCATCCCCTGCCCTTGCTTCTTGGATCCAGATGTTCAAGGTTCCCCTCTTTTGTCTTTTCAGGTCATATGGTGGTGATGACACTGCTTACCTGTGTGGTGGATAGCAGTAACACTGGTAAGTTCTCTGGCCAGCCAATCCCAGGCTGTCACCTTATATGCTGAGCCCTGGAAAATGCCCTGCAGAAGGCTATCCTCTTGTTTTTTCACAAAGAGCCTAACCATGACCCTGAACTCTTGAATTCCCCACTGCTGCATCTGAAAGCACACACCATCTCCAACACCACCAGCCATATTGACAGATGATAGACTCCAATGGATTTTGCAGAATTCCCATCTAGTGCACCTTATATAGGCTGTTTTCCCACCCTTACACATCAGTGAGCAACATTCAAAAAAGTGCCGCATTGCTTAGCAGTGTGCAAACCAGCCAAGCGGAGGTGAGCAGTGCACAAACACACACAATTGTGGTTTAAATGAAGCTGAGTATCCAGCAATCATTGGCAGCCATTACATGTTTATGCAGTGATTAGCATGTTTGAGCACAGTTGTGCAGAGCGCAGCAGACCCTTATTTTAAAATCTTGTCCATAATGTGTGGAACAAAAATACAGACTACTTATGACTTCCATTTATTCCAACTCAGGACCTACTTCACATACAGGCATAACTCTACCCATTAATCTATGTGGATATTAAGAAATCCAGTATATCAATATCCATGTTCCTTGGTTTTCCCTCAGCAGTGCTCTATTATTAATATGCATGGTGTGCTGCCAAGGGGGATCATGGTAGCATACATGGATACATTCTGTGTGGACTCTGCACAGTGGCCACATGGAGTATATTAAATCCTGGGGGAAGTTTTCAGTGTTAGTCATTTCCACTGATGCTGTAATGATTTTCTATTTAGAAATGACCACTTTACAGTATTCACTAAAGCCATTGTATATGCCTATCTTATCAGTAAAACAAACATTTCTTGAGGTGAACTATTTTACATCATTTGAAGTTTTTGATATTAATTTATATGTTTTTTTAATTTTTTTACTTAGAAGTCTGCAGTTTCATAAGTCACTTGCTGCCTAACTTGAGTACTTGTAACTTAATATGATAGAGTTAAACTTTTTCATGTAAATTCAAGTTCATTTATGCATTTGTATGCAGATTAGGCCCATTTACATTTATCTCTCTGAATCACAGTAGTATATGAATGTGTAGGGCCATATTACTCTCCACCACTAATAAATGTGACCTTGATTTCACTTGAACACACTGGAGAAAGCAACAGAGTCTGCAACAGTCCTCGCCACAGGAACACTCAGATAATCTCAGTTATGTTCAGAGATGACTATGTTTAGAAAAGGCAAAATGGAGAGAAATACTTGTGAGTTAGTACAACTTTGAGGTATAATCCCTGCCCATTTAACATCATCTGGCACATTTTATCATATCATTGCAATAATCATTTACTATGAGTTGTTCTCATGCAGTAATATTTATTTCTACAAAAAAAAACACCCAACAAAAATAATAATAATAATAATAGTAGTAGTAGTATTACTGCTGCTATAGTGTATGAGGCAGGTATCAATACATTTAAGATAAATTCTCTAAAAAGTTACCTAAGGCAATGCTCAGCAACAGCAGTAATTTGTAATTTTAAGTAATATAAAGCTGCTGCATGCATGCTGACTTTTATCCACCATATAAATGAGATGTGAATGTATTCCTTAGGGGAAAAAATAAAAACAACACATGGGTGATAAAAGCATTCTTGGCCCTACCAAATTTGCTAGTAATAACAGCACCAGGGATAATGCCATGCTGGTTAACTGGGTTTGGTTAGTGTGATGTCACACCCTAGAGGAAGTGATTCCAAACCAGTGAACCACACCCCTGCTCATACTTTCTTAATTCTCATGCTGGCATTTCTAATGATGGCAGCACCTATCAAATTACAATGATGCACTCTGATCTGGTCAATAAAGAGACCAAGATTATGGTCTACCTTCTTAGTGACTTGTACCTGAATAAGATCCAGGTGTGTATAAGGGGGAATGAGTGGAAGAAGACAGACATCCAGTAGAAGTTGGGTGAGTATCTATCATTCATAACAGGGATCACCTGCTCTGGCCAACAATGATATCACATGTGCAATGACCTAGAGAAGAATAGGCCGAACTAGTTGGCCAAGTGTTTTGTCCAGGTAGCATTGAGAAGGCTGTCATTCTTTAATAAGTATAACTTTATTTTCTCATCTTTAATCATATTACAGATAAAAATAAACTTTAAAAAATCCGTTAAAATAAATATACATCAATACAAATATGTATCTATAATGTTATTATAATAATGCAAAAGAAAGTATAAACATATCTGTACACAGACCTGCATTATTAAAGAAATATGTGCAATGTTTATGTGATAACATAGTTGTCTGTATAACTGCAAATGTAATATATGTATGAGTAAAGAAATATCTGTATGTCTGTAAATTACAGATATACATTTGCATTAATACTCTTACAACTAGTTTTTCATGTATATAAATATATGCATTTATATATAAATAAAAACAAATTGCATTACTACATAATTTCATTTACAGTACTGGATTGCTTTAGTTAGTAGTTAAACTATATGCAAAACATTTCTGGATTTGATTTATGTAAGCCAGAAAATATTTTTAGTATAATAATTGTATAAGACAGTAATTTCTTTAACAATTTTAACTGCACATACATGATGACTAAACTCTCAGCAAATACTACACCCTAGTCAAAGTTGAGGTTGGAGGAGGGGGGGTGGAGGTTGCAGTATCATGTCAGTGATCAGCACATAGAGAGACATGACCAGTTGTATTACTTATATTTATTTTTTTAAATCATCCCCTTATATGAATCATGCATTATTGTACTGAAGTATATGTACAGCATCTAACTGTAACTGAAATAAATATATATATATATATATATATATATATATATATATATATATATATATATATATATATATATAATACTATATTTAATAATATTAATAGTGATAATTTGTGTGGCATTACAGATGATGGAAAGTAATTCAAATAGAAATCAATTGATGCCATGTTAAATAAAAGATTCTTAATAAAGTATTCAATAATTGTAATCTTACAAACCAATATTGTTGTACAGTCTGGGGGGCAGAAAGTGAATTTGGTCGTACAATGAACAGGCTGCAATGTGTTTAGTTCCCCTTGATATGTACCATTCTAAAGCAAGTTACAATATTTATTAGACAGATTTGGAGAACACTATGGAAATCAGAGGAGATTAAGATTAGGAGAACATGAAGGGTAATGGTAGATTGAAATAACAAGAAGAAAGTGAGACTGTCAATAGATGGAAAATTCAGAAAGTAGCAAGGTAGTCGTGGTTCAGACAGGGGATGAGCAGGCGCATTACCAGTTATTATTTGTGTGTTTTAAGCAGTTTTTTAATGTGGCAGGGCACTTGGTGTTAGTGATGTGTTTAGGAATGGAGATCCATGATTTTGAGATTTGATGTAAACAAAGAGAGTCACCGAAGTTGTTATTAGTTTTAGAGACTTTTAGTTGAGATTTGTCTGATGATCTTAGGCTTCTGTTATTGGAGTAGGTTTGAACCAGGTTTAGTAGGACTGGGCAGTTTTCATGTTTGTAAATAACTAAGTGAGTTGTAAGCTGGTTGTATGATAGAAGGTTGGACAGTTCTAACAATTTTAGTAGGTGGAGAGCAATACAGTGATGGGTTCTGTGAGGAAGGTTGGCAGCAAACTTGGTGATTTTGTAGTAACATATCTCCAGTTTGTTTCGGGCAGATTTTCTCAAGTTGGAAAATAGAGGGGAGCGGTACAGTAACATAGATAATAGGTACGTCCTGGTCCCAGCAATTGTCTGTCTGGTGGTGTTGGTGAGGTAGGTGTTTACTCTACATAGGGAACCCAGGTTTATGTTTTTTTTAATAGTAAGTCAGATAAGACATGTTGTCAAATCCTAGACTATCTGTTGAGACCCCCTAGTAACTTAGTATGTGTGACTGGTTCAATCAATATGTTGTTGGAGGAAGTAATATTAAATGGGTATTTGTTGTTATTGGCTTTGTTATAGTTACAATGGAAGAGTATTAGTTTGGTTTTCTTGGTATTTAGAATAAGTTGTAAGTTCAGAAGGTTGGATTCAATGGCAGTATGGGATTATTGGATAACCTCTTGAAGTTTAGACAAGGAGACTGCAGCACAGATGAGTGTGGAGTCATCTGCATACTGGATGACTGTAGCAAGGCTTGTAGTGGTGTGGAGTTTGTTTGTGAATATAGAAAAGAGGATGGGGCCTAAAACTGACCGTTGTTGGATAGCAACGGTAATTGGAAGCAGTGAGGAGAGCTCATTTTGCTACTTCACAGCCTATTGTCAGTCAAATAGATAGTTGAGGGACAAAGAGAGTGTTTGTTTTGATATGTCTAGGAATACAAGCTCATTTAAGAGCTTCTGGTCGGACACTGTGTCAAATGTCTTTGAAATGTCTAGAAAAATAGAGGAGACATGTTGCTTGTCATGTCTGAGTTGGCTGATACTGTTTTTAAAATTTAATGTAGTGCTGTGTTTAGGACAAAAGCCATTTTGGGTGAAGTATCAAGTCAAAGTTGAGTCAAAGAAAACTTTATTGTCATTCAGAACTACACAGCAGTGTAGCTGAATGAAATTACAATGCTTCATTCTCAATGCAGGAAGTAGTTGCACAAATAGATATAGAAAAATTAATAAAATATCACAGTAGAAATTTACTAAGTAGCAATTTGTAAGTAAAGTAGGATAGCAGTGATCCACACCCATCCCAGAACAGGAGACAAGGAGGACAAGGAACAATATGAAGGTAATATTATCAAAGTAAAATTGAAACAATAGCAGCATATCTATGATTAGACTGAATTATTGCACACTTTGTATATTGCACTTTATAGTCCTTCAGTGTGTAGATGAGCCACCTTAGTATTGCACTTAGTTATTGCACATCCATAAAATAAGCCCCCTTGATAGGCTAGTTATGTAACAGGTGTCATGGTTCATTTTTCCAAAGAGTTCAACAGTCTAACAGAGAGCAGAAAGAAACAGTTTTTTAGTCTGGTGGTCTTACAATGCAGGCTTCTGTATCTCCTGCCAGAGGATAGGCGAGTGCACAGATCATTGGCAGGATGTGTTGGATCGCTGGAAATCTTTTTGGCCCTGTCTATGCACCTGCATTTGTGTAGATCTAACAGAGGAGTAAGGGAGGTGCCAATGATTCTTTCTGCTGACCTTACAACTCTCTTGAGAGCCTTCCGATCTTGTCTGCAATGCTGTTGGTCAGGACACTTTCAATGGTGCCCCTATAAAAGGTCTGAAGTATGGAGCTCGGTAATTTTGCCTTCCTAGGTTTCCTTAGAAAGTGCAAGCGTTGCTGAGCTTTTTTGACTGTGCTGGATACATGGACTGACGAGGATAAGTTCTCCATGAGAGAAGACCCAAGAACTGTGTACTCTTGACCCTTTCCACTGTCATCCCTTTCATCACCAGAGGTTTGTGTGGTACTTGAGATCTTCTGCAATCAACAATCAACTCCTTTGTCTTGCTGACATTCAGTGCTAGATTGTTGCTGTCACACCAGACCTGTAGTTGATCAATCTCATTCCTGTAGGCCTCCTCCTCTCCGACTTTGACCAGGCCTATAACAGTGGTGTCATCCACAAATTTGATGATTCTATTCATCTCATGTGTGGCCATGCAGTCATGTGTCAGCAGAGTAAAAAGGAGAGGGCTTAAGACACACCCCTGTGGTACTCCTGTGTTCAGAATGATACTTCCAGATCTGTTGTCTCCCACATGAACCTTTTGAGGCCTTTCAGTGAGGAAGCTCAGAATCCAATTGCATAAATGAGAGTCTATGGCCAGTTGAAGTATTAGCTTCGCTATCAGATTCTGAGGGATAACAGTGTTGAAGGCAGAACTGAAATTGATGAATAGCAGTCTTGCATATCAGTTTTTGCCTTCTAAGTTGGTCAGTGTTTCATGGAGAGCTAGTGAGATGGCATCCCCTCTACTGCAGTGTGTACTGTATGCGAATTGCAGTGTGTCCAGTGACACAGGTAAGATTGAGACTATATGATCTTTGATCAGCCTCTTCAGGCACTTCATTATCGTTGAGGTTAAAGCAACTGGTTGGTAGTCATTCATAGTTAACTAAGAACAAACTAAGAACACAAAATAAATCAGGAAAAGCGGCACTAAAATGACCAAGTAATAAAAATATATATTTAATTGATAAAGTGGAGTAAAGAGCTTTTCATTTGTGCACCATACACAAACTTCTTCAGACAAATACATACTAATAATGACAACCTTATATAAATGAGGTAATAATCAAAAGTAAATTACCAATTAATATTTAAAAAGGTAATAGCACAGAACCACCTACAATGCAAGCTTTTAATACACTTACTGCCCTCTACTAAAATAAGAATAAAAACATTTGTGTATAACTATAACAATAACTATAAAAAATAAATACTGAAATATAAACCCATCCATAAAAACTTATAATAAAATTTGTGAATAAAACTTTAATTTCAGACAAAATCATCTGGCTAAACTAAAAATCTTAAAAATACTACTGATAGAACAATTCTCATTTAAGCCAGGTACATTATATGCATTCAATGTAATCTGCCAGATGAGTTTGAGCTCTTCCAGTTTTAAACCTGTTGGGCCACCCCTTACGTTTGGAATAACTTGATCTATCACCATGAATTTAAAGTTATGGTCTGGGTAGCTCGTAATGTGCTTAGCTAAGGTATTTTTGTGTTTATGTTTTCTAATGGCGTAAATATGCTTGTAGATGTGGTCACGGAGACGCCTCTCTGTCTTGCCTATATAAAATGCTGAACAGCGCTGACATTGGGCTAAGTAGATAATCATTTTAGAATTACAGTTAACCCTATGCTTCAAGCTGTAGGCTTGACCTTCTATCTTAAACCTGTTGGAATCATTTATATATTTACAATAGTTACAGGATTGACATTTGTACATGCCTACAGATCTGCTAGGGCCCTGCTGGTGTTCTTCAAAGAATGTTTTGAAATTTGTAGCTTTCTTATATGTCACTTGAGGCCATTCACCTAGTCTCTGAAAGATACTAGGGTCACTTCTAAAAGTTGCCCAGTTCTTACATATAATCTCAAAGCAAGCTTGACTATTAATATTAAAAGTTGTGATAAACTTTAACCTTTGGTGTCCCAGCTCTTGGGAGGCTGTATTGCCCTGTACCATTGATGTGTTAGAACTATCATAATGTTGATTTTGTATGCATATTCGATCAAGAATAGGTCTATAGACATGTTGAAGGCGTTTACGTGAAACCTCATCTATAATATCACTAACCATTTGATTTGGATATCCACGGTGAAGGAACATATTCTTTAAATAAGAACATTCAATATTAAAATCCTCATCTAAGGTCACAATAAGAGCAGCCCTCACCAATTGGCCCTTGACAACTGCTCGCTTTTGATAATGAGGGTGACAGCTAGAATAGTGTAAGAATGAGTTCGAGTATGTACTCTTCCTATGTATTCTAGCGGTGAAATTCTGTAAATTAAAGTCCTTATTCAATTGAATATCCAGGTAAGAAACACTTACAGTACTAAAAATAAATGTAAACTGTAAGAAGTGTGTGGACTGATTAAAATAGTCTACAACTTTGTCACTAAGTGAATTGTCCCCATCAAGCAATATAAAGATGTCGTCAAGGTAACGAGTATAAAATTGAATTTGTCCTTAAATTCATAGTTGTTGTCTGTGGTTTCTTGGGTAGAGGAATGATAGGCATCTCCTTGAAGCATTTCAGAAAACTGGCTAGATGGAGTGAAGTGTTGAAGATGTTTAGTAGGTTATTATTTAATAGATGGTATTATACTAGTGAATGGATACATTTTTCTAAAATTGTTGACAGGAGTGATAGAATGGATACAGGACTATAATAGGAAAGTTCTGTAAAGCAGCCCCTCCCCCTTGTCTAGTGGGTTCATGTAAGAGATTTCCCATAGCTTGGGATGTATTGTTTAGAGACAGAGCTACTGATTAAGACTGATACAGGGTAACAGATGGCATCAGCTGTTAGCTTTAGGCATTCATTTGGTAGCTAATTGGTGGCTAGTGGTGTAGGTTTTAGTTTGTTTAACTTTTTTTATATTTTACATGTTTGGACAGGCTACAGAAAGAGGGTATTGGCTGGTAACATTGGTTATGGGTGGAATGGTTAGTGGGCCATTGTTGTTGGTTTTAAAAGAGCAAGTATGGAACTGGAGAAATGGAGTTGAATTGTGTAGTGCTACTTTCTGTAGGATTAGTGGTAGAAAGGGTGGGGGTAGAGGATTGACCTGGTTGCAGAAGTTGTTTAATAGAACCCCATAATGTTTGTGGATTGTTTTGGTGAGTTTGTCGGGTATTAGTATAGTAAGATTTTTATCATTTTTGATTTGTTTTTTTTGGATGCATTTCTTATCTGCTTGTAGTTGTCAAGGGAGGGTTGGCATTTGTTGGCCTGGTACTGGGGCCATAGTTCATCTCTTTGTTTTAGTAATTGTTTGCTTTGTTTATTTAGCCAAGGCCAGTAGTTGGATCTAGTCCTGACCTTTCAGATAGGGTAAGGTTATTTATTATATCCAGGAATTTGTTGTTAAAGTACTGAACTGCAGAGTCTAAACTGAGATATTTTAGTGTGGACCAATCACAATTATGGATATGTAGGTTAAAAATACTCACTGAGAGTTTTTTTTGTTGTTTACTTGTCTGTATATCACGTTTTAGAGGGACAGTCAAGGTGCTTCAGAATATAGGTGAGTAGGTGGTCACTTAGGCTGCCTGGGAGTTAGCCTGAGTGGTAGATTAGTGAGGGTTTATTGGTAAGTGTCCAGTCTAGAATTGGCTGCTTGTTACAATGTTTCTCTATCCTTGTGGGTGATTGTATTATCTGGCCAAATCTGTGCAAGTTTATATAGTTGGAGGGGTATTTGGAAGAACAGGTATGTTAGTCTATGTTAAAATCCCCTATTACTAAGGTTTCTTGGATAAATGTACTGGATGTCCAAGAGAGAAGGTTTTCAATTATGGAGTTTTTTTTGCCTGGGGGGGGGGGGGGGGTTATATATAGATATTATGATAATGTGTTTATTGGGGTTGATTTTTAGGCAGGATATTATAATTTCAGTGTTATTTAGTTCCGGTGGATCTACCTGTAGTTACTCTAGGCCTAGTGTAGCTTTCCAGATGATTGCTACTGCTCCACCTCATTTTAGTTTTCTCTCTTTCCTGTGGATGTTGTAGCCTGGGGGTAAGATTTTATTGTTTCATATATGGGGTTTGAGCCATGTTTCAGTTAGGACTGCTATGTAAGGGGTGTACAGGAAGTGAGAGGCATGTAATTCATGTATTTTGTTTAAAAGACTTTTGAGTTTCATGTTGATTTGCAGAATAAGAAGGGGGAGGAGTTGGTGGCATGTGTTTTTTGTGTTTTCTGTTGTGTGCTGAATGGAACTTCTTTTATAGATTTGGGGCCTGGGTTGGGGTGTATACCACCACTTAACTGTAACTGCATTTTTTTTTTTTTTTTTTTATGAGAAGATGGGTGAAAGAATTTGGGTGATTTTCTAGTGCATTTGTGGAGCATATATAGTCATGTTGTACGGATGTATTCATATGATAATTGTATTGTAGGGCTATTAAAGAGCTGTGTGCTATGCAGATGTTAGTATAGGATTTTTGAAGTTGAGGGGTGAAAGTTTTGGTGGGAGTGCTAATTCTGAAAATAACAAAACTGTAAAAAGTAGTGAAGTGGAAGATTGTTGTTAGTAGGGTGAGGATGAGTATATGCAGGAGTAACATCATTGCGTGTAGGTTGTAGGTTGAGCTCACTATACAGAATATGTTAGATTAGGTGAGCATATATACTGTGTGGGCTAGAGTATATGGTAATGGGAGGGGTTAATTTAATTATTTAGGTGGACTAGGATAGTGATTGTGCAAATGGTGGGTGTGGTGAGGCTCAAATAAATGAAGGTGTTGTGGAAGTGGGTGGGAATTAGGGGCAGGGGAGGAGCAGAGAGAGCCCAAGTGAGCTAAGGTGAATGGAGTGGGGCTAGACCTGGCCTTGGAACTGCAGCAGAAGAAAGGAAAAAGAACTGCAGCAGAAAAAAAGGAAAAAAAGCAATAAAAATAATCAGGTGAGGATATTTCCAGCTGTTTACTTTAACCAGATTATGATGCATAATTGAAACTGATCTTTTAACACTAGAAGTGTGTTGCCTTGATAAACTGTAACTCCTTGGCTTTAATACTGGGTGTAATACTGGAAGGGGGAACTTTAAGGAGTAGAGGAGGGGGTAGGCAGCTGTCTCCCATAGTGGCCAGCACATAAGTGGTCAATTTAAGAAAAAAATAGGATCACAGTAAAGGCAAATTCCAAACCTTTACTACTACATTGTGTGCACATTTCTTTATAAGAAGTACAACACCTACATTAACACCTTTATAGTCCCTGCTTCAGTATTTTTTCTGAGGGAGGCAGTTAGGATTTTGATGTGCTGCAATGTATTTGGATGAGGGGTAGTAAGAGCAGGATGCAGTGGCTGTTTAGAGATAAAGGGAACAGAGAAAAGAGTTTAGAAATGAGAAATAGATTGTTAGGAAATCACAGCTTTAAACAGTAAGCCAAAAAACAGTTAGCCCAGAATACTAATATCCTTAACAGTAAGCCCAGAATACTAATATCCTTTACAGTAAATCAACTTCAATGCGTATATATATATATATATATATATATATATATATGGGTCTACTGTATAACTTCGAAAATACACTTCTTCAAAATTACACAGTAGACCCTGGGTTACGCAAAAGTGCACTTAATCGAAAGTGCACTTTCGCGAAACCCGCTTCAGCGAATGGGCTACGTACTGCAGTTTAGTGCAGTAGTCACGGACCTTAGGGTTAGGGCATGGGTCATGGTAAGGGGATGGCTAGTAGGGTTATCCCCTTACCCTGACCTGTGTCTTAACCCTAAAGTCCGTGACTACCGCACCACAGTGGAGGACATAGAACATTTTCCTACTGTCCTCCATTGTGGTGCGATACATTTGCAGAAGCAGTGTTTGCGAAAGTGCACTTTCGAATAAGTGCACATTCGCATAACTGAATGGTCTATTGCTCTTTTTCAAATAAGTGGCATTTGATTAAAAGCAGTAGACCCATATATATATATATATATATATATATATATATATATATATATATAGTGTGTGTGTGTGTGTGTGTGTGTGTGTGTGTGTGTGTGTGTGTGTGTGTGTGTGTGTGTGTGTATATATATATATATATATATATATATATATATATATATATATATATATATATATATATATATATATATATATATATATATATGTAGATCAAAAGAGATATATATGAACCTATATACGATATATGAATCATTCTACATAGAATCTTACAGTGATGAAAAGCATTGAATATCACAACCCCTACTGGTACAAGCCCAGGAAACCCAGGAAAGACCACTGCCACAGTTGCAGGGAGTTGGGAGGGGCAAGTATGTTGCTGTGTGTCAGTGCAGTAATTGAAAAGCTGTGTTCGTTGATGTGGGAGTGCTCTTTATGTCCACATTTGTAAAAGAGATTGCCAAATATGAGTAACCAATGTACAATATTCATGTGGCTATTTTATAAGAGTATTCCAGAAAGTCTGATAAGGAGGAGGTATTGTATGTCATTTGATGTTGTCTTCATCGTTGACATGAAAAATATTGTAAGAATGATACTAAATGGTGTTAAGATTAATTCTGATGGAATCACATGTCTTAGTGCCTTATTGGATAATGAGAGTGTAATGTTGTAAAGGTCAGAAATAAGAAGGTGAGAGGAAAAAAAATGTCCTGCTCTTCTTTGCCCAAATGAAATGTTACATTTATAAAGGTGTATAGTGCATTACGAGAACCAGATGCTTTACCTGATATAGCAAAGGGACTCTAAGCACTCCTTTCTGAGTATTATTACTGTCTGCATCAGAATAAAATGTTTTGAAGTAATAAAGGATATCAGTCAATGTCAGAAGCGACTATTTTAATTTGCCTGTCTGAATTTCTATATCCCTATTTGTGACAGAATATAACTGCAGCTTTAGTTTTTAATGTACAATGTATACTTTTTGGGGTAAGACTTTATTTTATTTATTTAAAATATTCAGACTGCTACAGTCTACACATTTTATATAAAACAGAACTTATTAAAAGTTGGCAAAAGTAAAGTTAAATCAACTTAAGAAATATTTCAAGTGTGTTAAGTACGGATGAGAAATTTAAAAAGTTAAAAGCAAATGAAGTGCCTCAACCATTTCCTTCATATAACCTCCCAAAAAGATGGCATTTCAGAGGCCTGTTAAATGATTGCTTAGATTCACTCTCCTATATCAAATAAGGCATCTGGTTCTAGAGGACAGGCCAAGACTTGCAAAAAGAATATCATTCTAAATGTTCCCAGTCTTATTTATGGAACTATCAGCAACACCATGTATGATGATCTTAGATGCTTAGCCAGGAATATATATAATCTTGATAATGCCTTTGTAACACCTCTGGCAATCTCTGGTTTACTGACTTACAGGAATTTATTTTTTGTCATCACTTATAGTTTTCTTTGCAGGTTTTTGTTAGTCATAATAAGCAATCTGGTTAATGTTTTGGTACTTCATTCCACTTTTTTTTTAAATTTTGCTAAAACTCCTAACTGCAGTTTTTTCAAAAAGTAATTTATGAAGAAATCTCAAATAACAGTAAATTGCACATAATCATTTCTGAAACTAATAGTAGTAGTTTAGTTTCAAATATTATGCAGAGTTATGGATGACACAGCAGATGACAATCACATAGTGATGGTGATAAATAGTGATGAGTAATGTCATATTCAAATATGTTGGACATTTCAGTTAGAGTAACTCAAAGCCTATCAGTCGTCCTGTAACTTGTAGAAACTTTCAAAAAATGTGTGTAAAGCAGTGACAGTTAATATTATGAATAATTAGTTACTTCTGATAAAGTCATGCCTGTTTAAAATTGTCGCTAGCTGTACATAACTAAAGTTGTTAATCATTTTTATCACAGTAAATAGACTGCAGAAATCCATGTTTACTTCCATAAGATAAGCCAGTTTTGTTATGCAGATAACATGGCCTGCTAAATGTAGGAACATTTCCCTTAATTTCAATGTTTTACTAGAGTAACTTTGCATATTTTCCCAAAATCCACAATTCAAATGTTATTATATACATAAATAGTGTTATTTTAATTCATTCTGTTTCACTAGTTTGTGAGCCAGTACAAACAGAAGCCAGATAAAAGACTGTAGGAAAACCTGACTGTTTCTGAGTAGTATTTCTGTTTGTTTATGATTATCTAATGAGAGGACTGAGAAGTGTGTGAGCTACTGCTATGCTTTTAGTCTCAATGAGTCTTCCTTACAAAATATATTTTTCATGTATGAAGGAAAAGCTTGCTTGTGTCCTCCATGGATAGACATCAAACTGATTCTTTCGAGTGGTGATTTAATTCTTTAAAATATAGGATAAAAATAAAATGTTCTTATATATTCAGTTATAGCGCCAAAGCACTACTGTTACATGTTTAGTATAAGCTTTACACAGGACATTGTGATCATAACAAAAAGCTCAGACTTCTTAAGCTTGTAAAACAAAGATATGATATTTTGCAGTGGTCTGCTTTTATAAATTAAAATATATAAACACAAAACAACAATACTATGGACATCTTAGATCTGGCAAAAAAGTACTCTAGAATTATTGAAGCTTGTTTAGAGTTTTGTAATGTAAATTCATTAGGATATGAAATCATTCATGTTTAAACATCTTACAGAGCAAGTTGTTCTTCTGAGAAAAAGGGAAGGTACGAGCCTATGAAGTATTGAATTTCTTCAACCATTCAGGTAATACATAACACCAATTAGATTAAATAAGAAAATTAGCTCTTGTGGCTAACAAAACAAGTGGGCACAGCCATAGCAAACAACCAAAGAACTGTTAAGAAAGTATTAATTATTGTTAGTTTGTAAAGGAAGGAATAGGATATGTAGCCCCAAAGAATGTTAAAACTAAGGGTAGAAAGTCAGAAAGCTGACTGCTTTGCCATGATCTCTAATCCAGAAGATGGAGCTAATAATTAAATGTACAAGTACAATGCACATAGCCACCCAGATGTTAGATTTCTTATATATTTTTTGTAATTTACTAAACTTTATAGAGTAGCAGCTCTTAATCAGTTTTCATTATTATTATAGTAATTGGTTTCAAACAATGCATTACTGGAGCATTTTCCTCATTATAACTTGAGACATATATATAACCTGCATATTGAAGTATACTGCTTTGTCAGAAATATTAAATTTTTTGCAGGTTGCTATGTTTTACTACATGTTCTGGTGTTTGACTGAGAAAAAGCTTTGGATCAGACTGCTCAAAAAAAAAAAAAAAAAAAACTCCCAGAAAAACAAACAAAAAGGCTCTATAATCCTTGTTTTTCACTGAGATAAATGTTTATTAAAAATAAACAATAGCAGTGAAAAAAAAACTCCTGCCAAGTGTAAATATGACTTTAAAAACAAAAACAAGACACACCAATTAACCATAATTTAAAGAAAAAACTGTTAGCACTCCCATCCATTATTTAACTGAACTTCATCAGAACAAATATGCAGTACACATCATGGATAATAAATTGAGTCACTAGTCTTGTGCATAAACACAAATTATTATAACCACATAATATTTCCTAACAATTTTTTCTCACCAGACTTTATGCTTTTAGCTTGGTTACTATTAAAGGAGAGAAGGATGTTGCATCTGACAGAGTCCTTTTTAGGTATCCAATATTATGTGAATAAGAAAATGTTACATACATATCAACTCACTAAATACCCAATTAAATCTTGAGGAAAAATAAAAAAAAAAGAAACAGAATCATGATATCTATCCATATTTCCACACACTAAATCCCAATTATATGGTTGCTACTAAGATATTTATATTAATATTTTACAAAGAAAATGATCCTAATTGTGAGAGCCTCTCTTTACTTTGGGCCAGTAATCAAGGAGCCTCAATCCTTACCACTGACACTTGTGAGAGATGATCATTAAGAACAGAAATGTATTTGCACAGTATTTCAAATGCAGCTTTCTGCATCAAGCACAATTTCTCCCAAGAGTACACAGGGAACCTTCTCCAAACCTGGGACTGGTCTCTCTGTCTTTTCAGATCCTAATCAATACTCACTTTAGAGCACTGTGTCCCAGTTCCAAGTGGCTGACACACCCATACCTGGGTATTTGATTTTCACACACACACACACACACACACACACACACACACACACACACACACACACACACACACACACACACACCTGAGAAAGGCTGATATAGATTTACTAGCTGTACCCCCTTCTGCCCAGACTATAAAGTAACCTTGCTGCCACCAGTCAACCACTGTCAGGCTCTTACAAGGGTATCTAATTATACTAAATAAAATCTATAATAACATAAATGGTAGAGTGTAACCAAAGCAGCCAGGCTTTTGTAGTGGCCAAGGTGTCACTAAAATAAGCACAAGTTCTCTCAAGATTTTAAAAGTATTCTCTGAAAGACCAGCTACAATGAAAGGTATAAAATATTTAATAAGAAATTACAAGTTAAAAAACACAAGAATACTAAATATATAAGTACAATAAACATCAACATTTCAATCACAGGAGAAATAAAAATAACACAGTTGAACAGATTCAAACAGATGCAGAAAAACACTACTAAACTAATTTCACTGTATTTCTTGACTGTCTAAAGAATAACTGCTCCCTAGCTAACTTGATTAGTATAGCAAGGCAAGATTAGATGCTGAGATGTTTACTTCTACAAGGCAAGGTGATGAGCTTCAAACAGACTGAACTGAACAAAAACAGAACTCAACTCACCGAACTGTCTGTGATAACTGTCATAGATTTTTTATATCAGGTTCCAAAGAAAACAAAACAAGCTGCTGTGTGAGTTCCATCCTCTCAGTGCCAGTTATGGCATGACATCACATTTGATCACCTGACTCTGTAACAATACACATTTAGAGCTTTGCTAAGATCTGTTGTAGTATTTGCAAATTATAGAACAATTTCAAAGACTTCTTCCCTTCCAGAATTCTTTGTTTAAACATATATATTTAATCAGTTATAATAACACTGTTAATGTATCTTCAACACAAGCACTGGTACAAGCCAGTGTGACAGCCAAATGAAACAAATGATGCACAAACCTGCAGCAAGACACTCAGGCATATGTTACACATCCACTGTTCCACTCTCCCTAGCACAGATGGCAATGCCTCACATCATCACACTAATAAAGAAAATGCCAAAACCTTTCTGGAACTTAATCAAGAACCTGACTAGACAGGGACATTAGTCAGCTATTACTCTTACATTCAATCAATGCTGCCCAATTAATGAGCCTTCTAAAAGCTCATATCTCTTCAGTGCCAAATTCAAGCAAAGTACCTTAATCCCAGTACACCCAAATGCCTTCTATTATGTCTCAGGCCTCTTAATACAGCATCTCTACTATAGAGTAATATCTGTTAAATCTGGGTGCTAACTATACCTGAAATGAAATTTAGTTTTTCACAATGTAGTCTCTATCCCTCATTCCTAAACACTGCAGTCTCTGTTATTGTCAAACTCTTGAAAGATACCATCAGTCTTTTCCTCTCTCTCACACATTATACAGACTTTCTCTCTTCACACCTCTAGTATCCCACAATAATTCCTCTTCCCAACTTCCCATCACTTAAGAATGGAAGACCTCTGCCCTATTTCCAGTCTCAGATTCTTAGCTGAATAACTGGTAAACTTGGAAAAAAAATTAAAGACTAAATCACATTAGAAAGCATGGTCTGCTTTCTATCAGCATATTTATATAAGGTATAGAAAACTCAACTCGCATTTGTAGCACAGCAGATAAAACATTTATCAGTACAGAGAACTGCAGTCTAATTGAGAGGTTTTATTTAAGTTTGAGTTTGAAGAGCATTCCCTCTTCATTACCATACTAATTAAGTTTGGATTTCCTGATGGATTTAGCTGATTGTCAATAAGTAGATTATGGATAGAATATTCTAAGTAGTTAGTGATACACATTGCTCTGATCTTTGCATGTCTAATTCTGGGCATCTTCAGAATACCGTGTTAGTGCTCAGTCTCATATGCTTATTTATAAATGACATTATAACTGATTGGTTAATAGCTTACACTGTATATCAACAATCTGATGTTCATAATAGGTTTCAAATTCTCCACTGTTGTAGAAAAAGAAATTCAACAGTATTTTTGCCAAGCTTTGGTTGTGGCATTAAATTTAAATATTAATAACTTCAGACAGAGCTTTTGATGCCCCTCCTCAAAGTGCTCCAAATTTCAATCACTCTGAAGAACCTGTTTACCTCTTTGGCTCAAGTGTTCCCTTTTATACAAATTCCATGCAAATATGAACATGGATATAAAGTACTTAAATATGAGCTACAGACTCTCAAATCATGCTGCTACAGAAGTAAATGATCATTTGGAATTAATATACTTATTTCTAAAGTGGAATACAAGGTGCATAAAGTCATCTGGTTTTCATGTATTTAGAGGTATGGCTTAGCCCTTCCTTCTTATTTCAGTAGCATAAATGAACATTGCTACAGTGCTAAATCAGGTAAAACTAAACACAATTTACTTCAACACCAGAAAAATAAGAGCTAATGAAATAAACTACTTATTTATGGAGAATTTCACTACAATGTTTAAATTCTAATTATAATACACTTAAGTCCTTACTGAAACAAATTTGCAGGCTATTTTCCTCACTCTCTGGTGTCAAAGTAGTCTCTCCATAACACCAAGATCTCTTAATTTTCACCTTAATGGTTACAATATGCGCACAGAATGTTTTCTTACTGTGTGCACATACTAAAATTAGTAACAAACTTCTTCCCATTAAGATCAAAAGAAGATGGGGCCATACCTTGAGGTAGCCTACCTTTTCATACAAGAAGACAAAGACCAGCATTTTTTCAGCATGCTGGCATGCACTGTTTTTTGATATATGTCAAGAATCTAATTTCCTGGAGTTTA